>NC_056739.1:290068638-290251138 GCF_019279795.1 Protopterus annectens | reverse complement strand
TGAACTCTGCTGTAAGAGTGATAGGCACTGAAATGGCATTTCCCAGCACTATGGTATTGCAGGGCATGCTTTTCCAGTATGTTCGTGGGGCTTCAACTGTGTTTCATCATAAAACAACAGCATAACAGAAAAAGCTTGAACTTATTTCATGATTATTTTATTTCCAAATTGCAGTCTTGTGCAGCTGTCAGGACTTTCATTCTTGTAGTCTCTAGTCCTGAATCCCAAAATAACAGTATAACTTACTTAACTCCTTCCCTAATCTCTGAAAAATGTTATGCTATGTCTGTTAACTTTACTGTGCTGCTGCTTAAATGTTCTAGAATAAGCAAAATGTCTCACCTTGATGCAGTCAGAAGATGAAAGCAGAAATATCATTGTTGGTGCCTTGTCTGACTTTTTCTGAATTGTTGGTTAGACGTTTTGAGTTGCACAGATGGAATCTTTCTTTCTAGTATCTCATGCAAAGTTTTCTCCTTGCTCTTTTTACTGCAAATAAGCAACTGTGAGCTGACTGTTAGTTTTAAAGGGCCAGCAGTTGTTTGTTTAGGCAACAGGAGACTGTTTAATCACTTCCTTTTGACCAATTGTAAGGCAAGTTTGTCTGTGCTTATTCACATCCCAAGATGACTGACAGCCATCTTAATGCTTTTTCAATCTGTTGGCACCTTGCTGGGGGGATGCTGTTGGTGGGTGGGTTTCAAACTATATGCTCATCAGGAGGTCTACAAAATAAGACAACTGCTGTAGGAAGTGATTAAGAAAATCCTTCTATTTTAAAATTCTTAGGTCCATCTTCAGACCTCTAATGTTTTAGGGGGCTGGTGGGGGTTCCCATTGTTTGTTCCCTCCCCTGAAGCAAAGCTTTATAGGATTAAAAAATAAAAAAGTGGTGGAAGCAGGAAACCCTCCAGGACATTCTTGAAGCATTGTGTTAAAAATATTATTTCTGTCGTGTAGGTTGTAGAGCTGTCTGTTTAGATTTGTTTCAGATACTGTGTGCATCTGTATGAATATAACTGTAGCACAATGAGATAGGACAAAGGATTGTTGGAAGTGTTTTTCACAACAGGCAGGAGTAAAGCAATAGCTCTAGCCATAATATATTTTGTTAAATGTAGTGAATTGAAAGTAATTCCAGTTTAATGCACATCTATGCATCATTTATCACAAAACACATTTTTGCATCACGGTTTTTATACATTATAACTATGTGTTTTATTGCTGTCTGTTCTTTCTCTAGAGATTTTTTTTCTGTGCTTAATTATTTTTTTCTAGTGCATGTTGTGAACTGCAGTATCATTGTAGTGTCCTATTCTTTTCTCTTTTCATATTTATTGACCGTAACAGGAGCTTTTCTCCCCCAGGCCACCAATGAAAAGAGATCATGCTCCCAGTGCGACTTTCCTGGTAACAAAAAACAAAACCAGTCAATAAATTAAACAATTAAGTGCTTTATATAACAGTTAGCATGCCACTGGTTGAAAATGAAGGCAGGAATGATATTTTCATACCTATATTGTCTTTTTATGTACCCGTGTGATCAGAATTGCTTCATAAAGCGAGATGTTGGAAAACACTGCTGCAAGAGTTGTGAGATGAAACTTGTAATGGCTGTGACATGACAACTGCATCCATGCACACCCCTCATCTGCTATGATTTAGTAATAGTGCAATGATTTTTGCTGTCAGACTTGCTCCTCCTAGATTTACTGATTTTTTCATAAAGTTATATCTCTTTAAAAGTACCAACGTTCAGTGACAGAATTAAGCCTAAACAGATATTACTAACTGTATGGGTTTATTTAATTAATTTATTTAATTTCGTTTACCAGGGTAGAGCACTGATCAGTTATGACCATTTGCAGGCTAGGAAACATGCATAGTAACAACAGTAAAATAAGATTAAATGTATAAATAAATTATACAGTATAGTGACATAACATGGACATAAAAAATATGCACATATTTGCAAGAAGGTTTAAAAAGTAGTAGTTCCAGGATTATACAATGCATAGTATAGGTATTATAGGTGAAGTAAATGTGGTCCAGCTAAAAGAACTGACTTAATATAAATATATATAATACATGGAGGGAAATTTTAGCAGTGAAAAAAGTAAAAATCATAGAAAAGTAGAAATGGATACGGCAGATGGTGAAGGAATGGGTATGAGTTTATATGTTGGAGAAGAAGTTAGGAAATTAAGCAGCCAAGGTTTTCTGGGATAAATGTAATAGTGCAACCATGGGAGATAGTGACATGGCCTATTTTCTGACATGTGGACTTATATTGCTTGAACTGAGGTCTGAAATGGTTGTCTCTGATTTCAATGAGAGTATGTGGCAATGGTTACCTCAGTTTAAAAGCAGGAATAGAGAAGTTGTGGTCTGTGAAATGAAGTTTAGTGGATGGAGTTATGAGGGAAGGGCCAATAGTGGAATGGCTTCTTAGGTTGTATTGCAGGTTGAATATAGCTACTTATAGTTAGGGGGTGGTCATAGGATCATAGGAAGTTACTAGGCTATTGGCCCTGAGGCCCTTATAAGCCTAGCCAAGAGTTTAGCCCATGTTTAGACAAGTCATCACCTGATGCCCCTGTCCAGCAGGGACATGGGTGGAATCCAAGGGATGTTTTTATTTTCTGTTTCCCATCCAGTTATCCTGGTTCCACTTAAAAAGGAGTAAAAAGATACTCTGCTTGATGTGGAAAGGGAGTCTATTACACAGATGGGGGAGTGTCTGAGACACAAGTCTGTCCTGCCAACAAGTCCTATTGATGTCACAGACCAGGTTAAGGCCACGCTTGTGGGTTACTCAAGTGGAGCTTGACTTGCGGATATGCAGCAGTCTCATCAAGGCAGGATCCAAGATTACCTTGTATGCCAGACAGAGTTCACCACTGAGGAGTCTGTATGAAACTGAGTAGAGGGATAGAGCTTTTAGCAAATCTGTATGGTAAATTTTTGAGGCCTTGGATTATCCTGGTGAGGAACCTCTGTGGGCTCTCCAGCTGCTGCATGTGCTTTGTGGGGTACATGCCAAATTTGGCATTGTACTCAATAATGGGCCATATAAGGGAAGAATACAGGGATGTTATGACCTCTTTGTCCCTGGATGAAATACCCTTACTTATCAGGTGGGCCATGTAGAAAGCTTTCCTTGCAACAGAAGCAAGATGGTGATCAAAAGTCAGGTTGCTATCAACCTTCCCTCACGACTGATTGCATGCTTAGGATGCTGTGATTAATGTGATAATTTGTGGGGACGTAACTCTGCCCAAAGGAGATGATGCTGCATTTTTTGGTATTCAGCTTGAGGCCATGTTTCTGGCACCAGTCATTTGTTTGGGTGAGAGCCTTTTGGAGAAAATCCACATCACTAGGGGAATTGATGACAGCACCCAGCTTGCAGTCATCTGCAAACCTGGTCAGCCGTAGCCCACTGGTTTTGGCCTGCACCTCAGAAAAGTATATCCCAAATAACAGAGGCCCCAGGACTGAACCCTGGGGTATGCAGCTCGTTATGGATCTACAGCTTCAGGTGGTTTCCCATATTTTGACTAGGTGGGTTCTATCAGTGAGCCATTTAGCTACCCATCTGGTAATATATGGATTGATACCTAGTTGAGAGAGTTTATCTATTATGCCTGAGTGGGGAATAGTGTTGAAGGCTTGGCCAGGTCAAGGTAGGTGGTGTGCACAGTCTTCCCCTCGATCATGGCTTTGGTGACTGTCTCAAAGAAGTCGACCAAATTTAACAGGCATGAGCTCTTCTTGATGAAGCCAATGTCCTTGTTAATGTGGTCCATGATAATCCATTCCATGTCCTTGCAGATCAGGCTAGTTAGATTGATGGGTATATAATTTCTTAGAATGGTGGATGCTCATAGTTTCATAGTTTCATAGTATAGTACTAGGCTATCTGCCCTGGGGCATTTGTGAGCCTAGCCATAGTGATGTGGCTTTTGCCACCCCATGAAATGGTACAAAAAATGTACAGAATAAATCAAGAATACTGTGCCTCTGTCTAGTAGTGACACAGTGAAGGTCCCCTATATAATAGAATTAGTTTACTGTGCCCCTGTCTAGCAGTGACACAGATGTAACCCCTACGATCTCCCATCCACTCATCAAGATTTCTCTTGAAGAGAGTCAGTGAGAGGCTCTGCCTAATACGAACTGGGATCCTGTTCCAAAGCATGGGAAGCCTTTGGGTTATGAATCTATCCCTCCAGCATGTCCTATTCATACTTGTGCCGAGGTTTAAGTCTTTAGCTCTCTTGGTCCTGATGGATTTGGATTTTTTGAGGTGGAGCATGTCCAACAGATCCTGGTTGGACATGGCCAGGCAGAGATCACCTCTGAGCAGGCGGTATGCTACTGAATAGAGCTGAAGTTTCTTTAGTCTGGCAGAATAAGACATATGTTGGAGACCCTTGATCCTTTTGGTGAGGTACTTTTGTGGTCTCTCCTGCTGTTGCAAGTGCCGGGTGAGGTACATACCAAATGGGGCATTGTACTCAATCATGGGTCTGATGAGGGAGGAATATAGTTGTACAATGACATCCTTGGATCTGGATGTGAAACCCTTCATGATGAGGTGTGCAAGGTAGAATGTTTTTCTAACCACTTTGGCAACGTGGGTGTCAAATGAGAGGTCGCTGTCTACTTGGGTCCCTAGGTCTCTGATTACTTTTTCCGTACTCAGTGGGTTGCTGTCTATGTGATAATTTGTGGGTACTTTGTTTTTTCCAAAAGGGATGACTATACATTTTATGGCATTTAGTTTACCAGTTGTCCGTTTCAGTGAGGCCTTTTTGTAGGATGTGTGTATCTGCTGATGTATCAACTATGGCACCTAGTTTGCAATCATCTGCGAACTTTGTCAGCCACAGCCCTCCCATGTTTGCTTTAACATCTGAGAAATAAATGCCGAACAAGAGGGGTCCCAGGACAGATCCCTGTGGGACACCACTTGTGACTGGCTTTGAGTCAGACATTGCTCCAGCGATTTTAACTTTATGGGTTCTGTCCTTTAGCCAGTTTGCAACCCATCTAGTGATACTTTTAAGCTGTTTAGCTTATCTATGATGCCTGAGTGGGGTATTGTGTCGAAGGCCTTAGCCAAGTCCAGGTATGCTGTATGGACTGCTTTGCCCTCATCAATGGCTCTAGTGATTGTTTCGAAAAAGTCAACCAGGTTTAAAAGGCAGGATCTGCCCTTTACAAAGCCGAACTGGGTGGGGTCAAGCATCTGTAGGTTCCCTATGTCTCCGTTTATGAGTTCCATAATGATTCTTTCCATAGCTTTGCAGACCAGGCTAGTCAAGCTTGTAGTTTCCAGGGTCTGTAGAGGCACCCCCCTTGTGGAGTGGGACCACTGTTACTGTACGTCAGTGTTCAGGTACATATCCCGAAGTAAGGCTAAGGTTAAATAGCATTTTTATGTGTGGGTTTAGCTCCTCTTGGAGTTCACGGGATACCGTCAGGTCCCATTGATGCTGTGTTTTTTGCTTTGTTTAGTGCGGCTCTCACTTGGACATCTGAGATGACAGGGAGATTGCATTCAGCTGGGATAAGTATTACTTCTTTTGGGGGTGAAGGAGGCAAGAAATTTGCACTGAACCTGTCAGCCAGAATGTTAGCAATATCTGTGGGTTCAGTGTATTTTTTGTTGTTGTGAATCAACTCTGAGCATATCTGAGAGTTTCCGCCCAGGTTTCTAACATAGCTGAAGAAGGCTTTGTGGTTATCTTTAGTGTCCTTAGCGATTTTTCTCTCAAAGTTTGCCTTGTATGTTTTTATGAGAGAACGTAGTTTTCTGCTAATGTTGTTCAGAGATGTCATCCCTTCATGGGATTTCGCAGTAGCTTCCTTCTTTTGTTATACAATTTGTTTATGGCTGAGATCTACCAGACAGGATGCTTACATTTGGTGGAGAGGGACTTGGATTTGTTTGGGATTGCATGATCCATGCATTTTTGGAGATGTCCATAGAAAGTATTTGTGAAGGATTCGGCATTGTGGGATGTGGTATCCACTGGCACAGTGGGCTTAAAGGATACCATCTCAGTCTTAAGAAGAGTGAAGTCTGCTTTTGAGAAGTTTTTCACTGTGGTCTTTTGTGCTGGGGGTGGAGGTGGGATATGTATATCCAGGGTGATTACTTTGTGGTCAGATCTCACTAGTGAGGGGTATACTTCTGGTGTGGAGCATTTTGTCCCCATGTTTGTGATGATCAGGTCTAGTATATTATCTCCCCTAGTGGGAGATGTGACTAGTTGTTCCAGTGCATTTGAATTTATGAATTCCAGGAACCTTTGGGCTAGGGTATTAGGGCTAGTATAATGTACCCAATCTATGTTTGGGTAGTTGAAGTCTCCAAGTATGATGGTATTTTGTAATACATTCATATCCTCCAATATCTTCAGGAAGGCTGAGTGGGGTTCTTGAGATTGGGAGGGTGGTCTGTAACATGCTACCAGTTGTACAGCAGTTTTGCCTATGGTTAGTTGCACCTGTATGGTTTCTGATGCTTCATGTGTTGCTACTAACCTGGAGGTGTGGGTGTCCTTTATGAATATGGATACTCCCCCTCCCTTTGTGGTTCCGGTTTTGGGGCCAAAAGCATGGTATAGCCTGGTAGCGCTGGGGTGCGCTCAGGAGCCTTGAACCAGGTTTCAAGTTACTGCACAGACGTCGATGTTCTCCATGCTGAGGAGTGCATCAAGTGCCTGCATCTTGAGGTTTAGACTTCTGGCGTTGAGCAGCATTACCCTTAGTTTTTTTCCATTTTTGTTTTCTATGGAGGTGGGTTTGTCTTTTGAGCCTTGCCTAAAAAAGGCACTATGGGGGTGGCAAGAGCCTTAGCCAATATCCGGAAGCCCAGTGGTGACAGGTGTAAGCCATCCCTTGCGAAGCAGCGTGGCTTGTCCAACATATCATCCCAGGCAAACAGACATTGGATCCCCTTAGAATGACACCAGTACTTGAGCCAATTGTTAAAGCTGATCATCTTGTCTTTGTATTGTGGTATCATTCTTGGTAAGGGCAAGATGCTGCTCAGGGTCAGGGTCATACCAGCCTGGGCTACATAATCGGAGAGCTCCTCTATGTCTCTTTTCATGTAGTCTCAGGTCATTCACACCAGCATGGACAATGACGAAATCATATTTGTACTTGCTTTGGAGTGACTTGAGTGATCCTGGCTCAGCTCACAGTCACCTTCTCCTTGTTCAGCCTGGTCAGTGGGACATCAGTGTGTCTGACTATGGAGTTACCTATTACTAGTGTATCAGGCAAAGTGTTTGGCCTTAAGGGCTGCGATTGGTCGACACACTGATTTATTGAAGTATGTGTTGCATGTGTTTTGTTTTGAGGTGGTGGATTTTTGGATGTCTGCTCTGGGAGCCTCTGTTGTTTTGGTAAGTTTTTTATTAGAGCCTCTGAGTATGTCTTTGTGTTTTTATGTGTTTGGTTTGCAGTTGTGGTGGGTCTATGTGGGACTGGGATTGTTGTGTGTGTGGTTGCCATCTCCTCCTGTCTGGTCATGCCAGCCCTGAGTTGAGAGAGTTCAGCCTCCAGTTTGGCTATATAGTTGCATCTCTCACATGTATTTGTGTTTGTTGGGAGGAGGAGAGGGTTGTCTGTGTACATGAGACAATTGTAGCATTGTCTCAAGATGCCCAGATTGACCAGCTGAACTTTGTTCAAAGGGATGACAATGGCTGTCATCCACTCAGCTGGGACAAAGTCGGTACTCAAGCTGTGGTTGAATAGGGTGCCTAATGGTGCTGCAAGTTCCTGTCTGAGCTCATGTAGGAAGCATCCTGGGGTGTTATTGGGTCTCATGGAGGCTGTATTTTTTTCCTTAGATGACCAGCTCCCTAGATATAAGGGGAAGGGGGCAGGTAATGGGAATGTCCTGATTTACTGATGGGGGTGTACAGAGGGGTGATATTTTCACTGACTATGTCAGCCAGCAAGTTTGCTATGTCTATGGCATTTGTATATGTGGTGCTCTTGACCACCAGTTCTGAACAGATCTGGGTGATTCCTTTGAGACTGTGGACATATGTGAAGAAGGCCTTATGCTTGTCTCTAGTAGATGTGACCTATTTGGACTCAAAGTTTGCTTTGGAGGATTTCACTAGTGCTCTTATTTGGTTGTTCAGGCTAAGGATAGATTGCTTCCAATTGGCCACCTGCTCCCTTCTTGGTCCTGGACAGCAATTTATTTTCTTTTGTTATAGAGTTTATTTATTGCAGATGTCCACTAGACAGGTTTACTCTTCCTTGTGGAGGATGATTTAGTCCTGTCAGGTATTCCTGATTCCATGCATCTATATAAATGTTTGTATAGTACTTTGGTATAGTTTTGGATACTGGTACCAGTTCCTAGAGTGGGAGAGGGGGCTGTGAAGCTGTTTATACCATCCCTCAGGAGGCTGTAATCAGCTTTGGAGAAGTTTGTTTTGTATGACTGTAGCTAGAGGGGGGTCATGGGAGATGGTGACTTCAAAGTGACCACTTTTTTGTCGGATCTTACCAGGGATGATGATACTGCAGGGATGCTGTAGTGGTTACTCATGTTGGTTAATACCTGTTGTAGGGGTATTGACTTGTTATTCCAAAGCATTTGCATTGACAAAATCAAGGAATCTCTGGGCATTTGTGTTCTGGCATGAGTAGCTCTTCCAATCTATATTTGGGTAGTTAAAGTCACCTAGGATCAGGGTAAAAGGTTGAATCTTGATAGATTTGAAGAAGTACAGATAGGCAGATTGGGCATCTTGAGCCAGATTTGGGGGCTGGTAGTTAGCTATGATTTGTATAGGGGTTTTGTCAATGGTTAATTGCACCTGGAGTGTCTCCTGTGCATCATACTGTTTGACCAGCCTGGAGGTGTGTACGTCTTTAATATATATTGAAACTCCACCTCCTTTGGCTTTATTGCCCACAGTTTGGGGTCTGAATGTATGATAGGATAAGTAACCAGGTAAGGCTGGGGTGCTCTCCACAGCTTTGAACCAGGTTTCTGTGACTGCGCAGACGTCAACATTTTCCAGGGTTAAGAATGCTCGCAATGAGTACAGTTTCATGTTTAGACTCCTAGCATTTAGCAGCATGACCTTGCGTTTTGTTGAAATTTTTATGTTGGTAGTTTTAACCTCATCACTTTTCCTAAAAAGGCACTATGGGGGAGGCAAAAGCCTTTGCCAGAAGCCTGAAGCCCAAGGGAGACAGATGCAGGCCATCTCTGGCAAAGCATCGTGGTCTGTCGATCATATCTTCCCGGGCTGTCAGGTACTGGATCCCCTGGAATGACACCAGAAACTAAGCCAGTTGTTAAAGTCAATCATTTTCTGTTTGTAATGAAGCATCATTCTGTGTGATAGTAGAATGCTACTTAAGGGTGATAGTAGAATGCTACTTAAGGGTAGGAACATACCCACCTGGGACACATATTCATCGAGTTCAATCATGTCTCTCTTCATATAGTCCAGGGAGGTACGTCTCAAGTCATGCACGCCAACATGGACTATTACAGAGTCATAACAGTACCTGTTGTTGAGAGACATGAATGTGTATGTGATATGGTGGATTCTGGCATCTGACAGACAACTAACCGTGACTTTCTCCTTATCCAGCCTGGTGAGAGGCACATCTGTGTGTCTCACAATGGAGTCTCCTACGACTAATAAGTTGGGTTTACGGTTAAGCCTTAGTGGCTGTGAGACACAGGTGTGTGAACTATGTGTGGCATGTGGTGTGAAGGGCTGTGGAGATTGTGTGTGTTTTTGCCTCGGAAGTCTCTTTTGTTTGGATATGTTTTGGTTGAGGACCTCCGCATATGTGGGTGTGTGTTGTGTAGGTGTGGGTGGTGTTTGAGGTGTAGTGATTGTGTTGACAACCTTATCATTGCCAGATATACTGGCTTGTGAGGGAGAGAGCATAGACTCTAGGTTCCTAATGTAAATGCATCTCTCACGAATTGTGTTCCTAGGTGGTAGTAGTAGATGGTTGTCTGTGTACATGAGGCAGTTGCTACACTGTCTCAGGATTTCCATATCAACCAGACTGGCAGGGGAAACTGTAGGAAATTGTCCATCCATATTTGTCAGAATATGAGGGAGAAAGGCCAGGGAGAGCTAAGGGGTAGGCCTCAAGCCCAAGTGCTTAAACCAAAACTAAGAGCCTTAGGATAACACTTACAATTTAAGCAGGCTCTTGGCAAAGGAGTTTGAAGAGAAGGAAGCCAAAAAGAGGCTAGCTCTACACTGAATGGATAGCCAGTTTAATTCTTCAAAAAGTTGTTGCAATGATGACCACACTGAGATGAGCTGGTGATGAACCTGCAGCTTATTAGAAAGAGACCGTAAGGTGGTAGGGTAGGGAATAGGTCATAGTCTATTTGTTCTAGCATGGCATCTTTGCTTAAGGCTGTTTTAGCAGGTTTTGAGAGGAAATGAGATACCTTTTGAGCCCAGAATAGGAGGTACTTGACTTTTTGGATCTCACTTTCTGAATATGGTTTTGTAAGTTGGGGGACTGGTTAAGCCAGATGTCAAGTATTTAAATTATGTAGTGGATTCATTTAGGTTGTTGTTTAGGCCTTTGAAGTAGAGATGGCAAGTGGCTTTGCTTTATCAAGTCTTTTCTTTGTGCCAAGCAGAATGGAGTTATATTTTTTTAGCGCTGATGAGTATTTTTAGAATAAAGCCAAATTAGTTGTAGAAGTTCTGCTCAAAGTTGATTATGGAGGATGTCATGAGAAGGGTTGGATCTGTAGAATACCATGTCATCCACATAAAGGAGGAGATGCAGATGAGATTGGTGTAGAGGCAATTTATTTATAACAATGGAGAATAATGCTGCATCAAGAAATGATTCCCGAGGAACTCATGAAAGAACAAAGGCAGTATCTGATAAAGCAGGCACAATTTTAACAGTAAAAGTTAGGCTGGTCAGTAAATTAAGTAGATTTAGAGCTTACAATGATATCCTATAAGTGGGATAATAGGATGGAGTTTTCAGCCTAGTCAAAGGCCTGGGTGAATAGTGCCCCATTGAAGTTACCTTTATCCAGGTTAGTGAGGATGTCATCAGTGAGTGTCCAGAGAGCTGTCATGATACTTCTACTTGTCCAAAAGCTATGTGCTTCAGAAAAAGTAAGTGGTATTTGTCAAAATGGAAAGTTGGTTGCAAAAGTTTTTTCAAAGATTTTACCAATGGAGGATAATTTGTCTTGATATGAGGAAGTTAGCTTTATGCTTGCTTGGGGCTTGTTTAGTAATTTTCCAGATCTTAGTGCATTACTTCCTTGAGTTAGGGATGGGTTCGTTTATACAGAATTTCCAAGCTTTCGTTACAGAAATGCATTAGAATTTTCAACTCTTTTGAGAGCCAGTCAGTCTTGTTATGTCTAAATAGCTTAGGAATTATGGTAAAGTGTGTGCTTTGAAGGTCTAGTAAAAATTGTGCGAATAAGTTTGCAGTAAAGTCTGGATTTGTGATGCTAAGAATTTGGAATTAGTTTATTCTGGCAAGATGGGCTTTTCAATCTAGCTATTTTCTGGGGAGTTTTTCATCTGCAGTAGATAGTTCTAGTGTGATCTTTTACCTATAGATTTTGTATATGAAATGTTAAAGGACAGTGGTCACTGATGGTGGGTGGGTGATTTAAGTTATTGTAGATATTGTTGGAGTAGAGAGTAATGACAAAGTCAAGAAGTGAGTGGCAACATTCTAGACAGTTCTGATTTTTTGGGAGTGTAAAATTAATGAAGATAAAACAAAAGCTATAGCCTATAAACTATGTACTTACACATGAATTGCTTCAGCAAAGCCCATATTTATAGGGACATAATAAAATGAAGTATTTAGGAATGTGGATTAAAAATAATTCTGTTATGAGGCTATGGATATGTGGGAATAATCTAAACAGCACAAAAACAGAGAAACTAGTAGGTCTTGTTTATAGATATGGATAGCAAGATACAAGCAGTAAAATGTTTCAGTCCTTTTTAGCCTTATACACAGGCCAGGCATATTTTTTATCAATCAGAGAAAAGCTGTGGATAGTAATTAATAAAGAGTAGAAGGATTTTATTGGGAATGGGAAGAGGGCAAGTGACAAGTGGAGTAAGTTGATCCAATAGAACAATGAAGTTTAGGATTATCTGATATGAAGGGATATTTTAGAGCTACACACTTAAGATTTTATATATAACACAAGCAGAAAGCTACAATTCAAAGTGGAAAGGGATGATGATGAAGCAGGGGGGTAATTCAAGAAATAATGAAAGAGTGGGGCTTTGAATGCAGATCCTTAAAGAGAATAACAAAAGTCATACAAAATGTTTATATTTATAAAACTAGTAGAAGGTATGCGAAGAACTAAGTCAACACAAGAATGGAGAAAGGAGATTCTACCAATAGGGATGATTGCAATTAGGGTACAGATAATAGGCAAGAGGGAGCTGGAATTTACTGGAGGAAGCTGACAAAGAAATAAAGGTATTGGGAACAAATCATTAGAGAGGGAAAGGTAACAGAATGGGAAGAGGCAAGAAGGCATTTAGATTGCAGGCTAGTGATTGATATCAATCCCTGATAGGGAAGGATGCGTAAAGACAAATAGAAAGGGAAGGAATTCTAAATGAAAAAACAGCAGTACTTGCATTTTTAATTGAATCTAGAACAGAAGTTGATGTCAAAAAAGGATCATTTGTAAGGGATATACAATATTGCATAACTATAGGAATCAATCAGAAGAGGCCAGAATAGAATGGGATAGAGAACACATATGCAATTCACAAAGAAACAAAGGGAGGGCATATGTATGGTTCACAAATATGCAACAAAATCTAAAAGATTTAGGATTTTTGCCTGGAAGTGTTTGCACATATACTTTCATACCCCAAGCAGACTACAAATAATTTTTCCTTAGGTGAATTACAAATGTCGAAGGTGTAATGGGGAAGAAAGAGGTACCTTGGAGCATATGTTCCCAGTGTAATGTTGGCAGACTTTAAAAATTCTGTACAGAGTACTCTGTCAGGACTACTGGCTGAGCGAATGAGTGTAACTAAGGAAATATTTTTTTTTTAGCTGGGATATAGGACCTAGACATAATAAGGCCTTATTGAGTTCAATTCTGGTGGCCACCAAAAAATCAATTACTAGAAAATCTAAATTTAAACCAACTATACGTGAAGTAGTAAAATATAAAACAGAGCATACCTCTCAACTGTACAGATTTTCATAGAATGTCCAGATTTTTGCCTCATATTTTTGGTCTGTTTTTCATAAAATTGTGGTTTTCTGGCAAATCACTAGCAAAGTATTGAATGCTGAAGTCAGAAAATAATGACAGACATTTGAGTTTCAGACTTCATATCGTTCAGAAAAGTCATGCTAATGCAAAACTGCTATTCTATTAACTTTTAAGTTTTTAAGAGCAATATTTAAAAGTTGTTCCTATTTTTGTTCTTTTCTTCTCCCATTATTTGTGGCTTTGTTCAGATTTCTTGCTGTAAGAGGTTGAGAGGTATGTACCAGAGATAAAAGAACAGGAAGTGGGAACTTTAGAAAAGAGTAGGAGTAAATTACATAGAAGAAAATGGAAATTGTTGGAACAATGCATGCAGAAAAATGTTTGGAGGACGAATGAGGTTTAAGAGACTGCAAGAATTGAACCATGTATGTAATGTTACAGTGATTATATGATGTATAATGTTTGTAAATGTAAACTTGTGAAAAATGGTTTGATTTGCTATATACATGTAAGTTTGTCTATGTCACAAGGGATTCAATGAAGGTGTTTAAAAAAAGTGAGTGGCATTTAGTTTTAAATTAGCTCTGGTCGGCATAGTCACCATTTGAAGGAGTTTAGGCTAGCAGGAAGGTCTGAGATGTTAAGGAGCAATTGGCCTAAGAAATTTAAATTGACGTCCCAAGTAAAATTATGTACGTCTATTGGAATGTTAGTCAGGATGTTCAACAGTGCTGTGAATCTTGCCGGGGTGGGGAGTGGGCGGGGGTATAGCTAGGCAACTGCAACATAAAGATGATGGTAGCCTTTGGTTGGAAGTTTAGTAAGAATGCAGTTAGGTCCATGGTCATTTGGTGGGATTGGTTTGTACTGTGACAGACAGGTTGGGAGTTGTTCTCTGAAGTACAATAACCCCACTTTCAGTATGAAGACCAGGGCAGGAATCAATGAGATAATTATAGTCTTTGACGAAATGGTTTCAGTTGTGGTGGTCATTTTGTGAGCTAAGACTGTAATACCAAGTAGATCAGGAGACTTTGAAGAAAGAAAGAAAGAAAGAAAGAAAGAAAGATAATACTGATGTTGTCCAACTTTTTGTGAATACAGGACAGATAATTTGACATTAGAGAGTTTGGGTGATTTTTGTTTAAAATTTCTAGAGTGCCAGTGTGGTGTAGGTATTGGTTGACTCATTTTAATGTGGATAAAATAGAAATGGAAGGAGTAGATGAACTGTGCAATACTGACTAAGGGACTGGATGCTGGGACAAGGATAGAGTAGACGATTGTGTTTATGTATATCTGTTGATGTAAGAGAAGTAGGAGATGAGAAGGTGAACGAGACCTGCATTTACAAGTCTTAACTAGTGCTAAATTAAAGTAGTGGTAAAGTGTGCTGCAGGGTGGAGATTGAACAAAATAAACAAAGATATTTAACCTGGAGTAATAGGAAGCATTGGGTTGTTTTAAAAAAGATGATGAGTTGATATATTAGTAGTGTTTGCTGAATATTACAAGATAAGTAATGTCATCTGTAAAGCACAGTATTGTTTCTGGTTGTAACATTCAAATGATATAATAATAGTTTGGTGTATTTTAGAACTTGTCATTTTAATGGGAGCAGCAGGCATGGAGAAGAGTTTAAATCTGTTGGTTCAAGGGTTGACTAGGGAATTCGGGATGGGAGGAGAGAGAAATGGGTAAGATCTCTGATGTTAGTGGGTGCTAATCAGTTTTTGAGAATGGTCAACCTGTAGGTTGTATGCTGATTGGAGAATGAATGTTCTCCAGCAGGATGTTAATCTACAGGTAACGCCCACTAAGAAACGAGTCGCCTGTTTCACGGCAGCATATCAAGATGACAATAACCTAATGGCCACCATTATTTTACGCTCACTAAGCAGAGCTTTTGCTGTTTACAGAGTGTAAAATGTATAAAAAAAAAAAAAAGAAAACTAAAAAAAAAGTGATGGTCTGTGTGTGTGTGTGTGTGTGTGTGTGTGTGTGTGTGTGAGTGAGTGAGAGCGAGATCGCTCTAGACATTATTTTACACTTGCTAAGCAGCATGACTGTAAAATCAGAAATGACGTTATAGTATGCATATCTGTGTGTGCAAAAAATGGAGTTTTGAGGCTAGTGACTGGCTGTTGCATGCAACAGTTTTTTTCTTTGAATATTTACTGCTTATTTCCAGTTTTCACTTCTTAGGGATAGATAATGACATCACCATACTCTGGTCCTTGTTCTTTGCATAACACTGACATGTAAGTTTTTGTTATGAATATAAAATAACACTGACGGAAGAAACTTTCAGGTCCATCAAGTCCTTCTAAATATCACTTCCCCTGTGCTGCTGGCCCTCCCCTACTTGTACTCTGCCCTTTCTGACAGCAGTTCTGCTAGCAGTGTGCTAGGCAGCCTTACTGCCCTGCCAGTAAAACTGTAGCATTCTGAAGCCACTCTAAAATTAACTCATTTCGTCTGACAGCTGCACCTTATTCTCTTTCCATTTTCCTGTGTCTTTAGCTCCACCTCCTTTCTGTCTCTTAACAATGTAATTCATTCATAAAATATTTTTTTCTGGTACACATGCCCTTTAGTTTTAAGTGACCTCATTTCTACACTCCTCATTCCATTTTGTATAGTGACTATTCATTCTTTCTATATGGTCTCTCAAATTACATGCACATTATTTGGCTACACTGTCAAAAGTGCTTTGTACAGTAAGAGAGTGACGCTGACGTCTCTGGTATACCCTTGACTAAGCACTGAAATATCTAATTCGTTTCCGTTGTTGTTTTGCTCACTGTGTTACCTCAGTTATTCTGGGTGTGATTATAACAACAAAAAAAACCCTTCCCTTTCTCTTTCAGTTTTTTATGTCATTCCTTGGTGTTTGTATGGAGCCATTACTCCTCATAGCAAAGTGCATAGCCCAGCACTACTGCTGCCAATAAACCAGGTTGCTATCAAAGTCCCCATGGTACAAGCCATTCTAGATCCTTAACAGTGATCATTGCATTGCAGCTGGTGTCCACAGTGAGTAGGCTTATCTCAGTCTCTGTTCTCAGCATATCATCTGGCAGAAACTAGCTAAGCCATTAGCACTGTGGCACACCATAGGTTGCTAAGATTCTCCAGACACTGAGCCATGACTTCCCTCGGTTTTCATCAGGGAAGCAAATCTTAATTACTGTACTTTTTAATTTTTAATTGTCTTCCATCTTATTCTCATATAGGGCACAGCATCAAAGGTCTTACCGAATTCCACGTGACCCATACTTACTGAATTCCCACTCTCTACCACTGAAGTGACCCATATGGACTGATGAGCACCACTGCTTCATATGACTATGTTGCTGACTTATCTATAAGGCAGTTACAACTGAGAGAATCAGTTAATCAGCCACTCAGAATTTATTTCATAGGAAGTTAAAGGATACTGAGTCTTGTGATCATTACACTTTGTGAGTTCCTACCCTAGACTTGTACCTCTCCTTTCAAGGAGGGGGGTAGGCCAGTCAGGCCTGGGATGAATTTAGGAATGCCAATATAAATCTCTATGTCCCATATGAAGGAAGATAGTGTACAACACCTTATCTGTGGTAGAGTATATTCCAGAAGTGAGGGAGAATGCTGAGCAACGTATCTTTGGACTTTGTTTTACAGATGTTTTGTAACAGGTTTTGATTCCTTGCTCTGGATTGAGGGACTGTTTGATTTGTGGAAGTACAAGATATCCGGGACTACTGGATCCCTGAATGGCACAGGTCTTCTTTGAGGAGCTTATAAGACACTGAAAACAAAAACAGTGCTTCCAGTATTTTTGGATAGCTTAGGAATTTTAAGCCTGTGGTCCTTTTGGGTAAGAGCATCGGGGGCCTTTTTAATTGTTTTGACATATCTGGTGAGGTATATCCCAAACAGGGCATTGTGGTCTACATCTGGTCTGAGTAGTGCTGAATACACGGTGACAATAACATATTTATATATGGATGATATTCCTAGCAATTAGCTGCACCAAGCAGGATTTCCTGACAACTGTTGCTACATGGTGATCAGTTGAGAGGGAATGAACAACCCAGGTTTCCATGCCTCTAACTACATTTTTATTTTCAAGTGAGATCTTCTCTATGCTATATGCTGGGGTGTTTTTTTCTGTCAAATGAGACAATGTTGCAGTTTTTAATATTTAATTTAAACCCATTTTTCAAGGCACAATAAGAGTAAGGTCTTGATGGAGGACTTCTGTGCCCAAGGGAGTTTTGACAATAACTTCCAGTTTACAGTCCTCCACAAACCTGGTTATCTGTAAGTCTTGGTTTTTGTTTGTAGGTCAAGAAGTAAATGCTGAACAAAAGCAATCCAGCTATGAGACCTGCAGGACATAATCGGTCACTATTATGTTCTTTGACGCTACTCCTACATGCTCAATGTGGGTTCTGTCTTTTAACCACATGCACATAGGATCATCGGAGTCTATTTGTAATGCATTTAGTTTATAGTTATACTAACATGGGGGATGGTGTCCGAAGCCTTGACCAAAGGTAGGCTGTTTATACAATTTGACCACTGTTAACAGCTTGCGTTAACTTTTAAAAGAAGTTTCCCAGGTTCATTAGTTAGAAGTGATTTACATTTTGTAAAAAACATTTGCTGCCTGATCAGATTTTTTAATGTCTGTTTAGTTTAGTTATTTTATTTATTTATTTATTTATTTATTTATTTATTTTTTATTTTGTTTACCAGGAAAGTCTGACTAAGTACATAACCAATTTTCAGTGGAGGCCCTTCTAGAAAAGCTCCAGTGAATGTTTTTAATCAAGACTGTTATAATGTGTTCCATGGCCTTACAAACGACACATGTCATGCTGTTGGGTCTATACTTTCTGGGCTCGGTATTAGGGCCAATTTTATGGAGTGGCATCACAAGTGCTCTATGCCATATAGCTAGGTTCAGGTCAAATAGCTCTACCAAGGCATGGTTGGTACTATTTAAGAAACAGCCTGGTATGATTTCTGTTCCCATCGAGTAAATATTCTTAGTGTTGGACAACACTTTCAGTACATATTCTTAAGTTATGATGGGGGGGGGGTTGAGAAATGAGGAATTGTAGAACTTTGGATAGTCAACCCAGGAGTGAAATTTGCACTTAATTTATGTGCTAGTGTCTTCCACTGGGTCCACGTAGGTTTTACCATTTAGTATGAGTTCTGTACATTGTGTTTCTTAGTTTTCTAACATAACTGAAAAAGAATTTGTAATTGTCTTTGGTTACAGATGTCAACCTCAATTCATGAGCTGCCTTAGTAGAGCTAATAGTCTTTTTTTTTAATTCTTAGTCAAATTCCTAATATTGTTGTATGCATGATGACTTTTTTTTCCCTTTTATTTTAGATTTTATGTTGCTGGAACATTAAGGTGGTTTGCGTTTAAATTTCCCATTGTATTTAGATCCAGATGGGACTACTAATTCTATACATTTATTTATGTGGTTATGAAATATCTCTTTTGTGAACCTTTTGGCTGAGGTGATACTGATAAAAATGAATTAGGAGACTTCATCACAGAATGTGTGAATGTTTGTATAACTGAAGTCTTCAAATTCGTATGTAATGGTTTCCAGGAGTATTAACAGTTTGAGATAAAAAAGGTTTTAGATTATGTTCTGACTTAATTGTAGAATGAGTTACTAATGGAGTTATGCATGATGAAGCTACATTTGTAAATTCTAGGTCAAGAATATTTTGTCCTCTGGGTTTTTAACAATCTTGTCCATTAAATGTGTAATTATTAGATTTAAAATCTTCAGTGCATATCCTATATTGGAAGTATAGATGGTGCAGTCAATTGATGGGTTGTTAAAGTCTCTCAGAATGATGGAGTTCTAATGGTAACCATTTGAAATGTCAGGAACCTCTAGAGTGAATCTTGATATATGGAGATTGAATGGCAAAATAACAGACTCACATATACCAAATCCAGGATGGACATTTCTTGCTTTTTGTATATCCTGTAAAACTCTCTATGTCACTATAGGCCAACAGTCATGGCATCTTTCATAAAGTCCTCATGACTCAGTTTTCACAATTTCTTGAAAGAATTTTATGACTTTCCTCTGTCTGAGGAAACTGTTGTTGTCTCCATTTTATTATGATAGCTTTTTGACTCCAATAATCTTAAGTATTTAAGGCAGTTCAGTCTTCTCTCATTTGTCTTTAATTGACTACCCCCCCCCCCAAAGTCACATAATCAAGCTTAAGTCTACTTGGCCAAAACTCCTGTAACAGCAATAGCAGCTCTCTTTTAAATTGCTACAAACAGGTTTGCCCCCAGAAGATGTGTATCCTGATTCCCACTTCTCATAACATCTACAGCAGATACTAGATACCCCAGGAAATACAATGTTTAGCCTCTGTAGTGTATTAAAATAGTTGTGGTAGTATGTACATTCAAATATTTGGAACTTTCTAGACATGGTGGCATGTCTGACTGCTTATCAAACTTGTTACCCTTTGATATCATTTCAAAAGATGCCCATCAGTTTAACATCTAATGCTGCTGACTTCACAATGCCCTCCAAGCTTCCCTTTCTAATGTCCTTACTGAGTAGTTACAACCAATCATTGTAGCCTCTTGCATCTAATTTCCCTGATTAAATTCTGACTTCTAAAATATTGCAGTTGTCATTTCCCCTATGGCAAAAACTTGACTCAGCAACTTGAACATTCAGGTCCTGCTGCTTTGTACAGCAAGTAGTACCATTAGGTGAGCTTTTCTCCAGTATGTTTCAAACTCAGCTACTCTGTCTTCTATGGCCACCTGCCAAAATCAATTTTCCCATCCCACCCTGGCCTTTGTAATTTTTCTTTAAAAATCTAGCAGCCATAATTTTCAACTGTGAAAAAAAATGATTTCCCAGAGACAAGGGTACTGCTTTAAAATGCATACAGAATTTGAGGTAGTAATACAATCTGTAATGAAAAATTATGCAAAATCCAATTCTAGCACATACATTTATAAAGCAGGGGATAATATTTAGCAAAAGTACTATTTTTTTTGTGTCTGCTGTACAATAGGTGCCACGTGGACTCCCAGATATTTAAAACTTTCTTCTTCTCACGTACACAGGTAGATTGTAGTATTCTTGAGGGGCAAAAATTCCCTGCCCATATAATATTCAGCTTGTACTCTGAAAACTGCTAGAAATTTTCCAATACGTCAAACAGCTTCTCTAAGTCTACCTCAGAGTTTGTCAGGTGAATCAATACAACCTCCATGTAAAGTTATACTTTAAATTTTCTGTTTACCACTACAAAGCACTTTAAGGTGAAAGAATATACAGTCTTCATTAAGGATTCTGAGTATAATGTAAACAGAAATGGAGAGAGCAGACTTCCTTGTTTAGTACCTCTCCTCACTTTAAATCTTTCTGGCATTAAAATTAACCCTCATGGCAGACCTTTTGTATATTCATTACAACAGCTGTCAAAAATCTGCAAGAATGTCAGACTGCTCTAATACCCTGAATAAGTCATTTCAACTCATCCTACCAAAGGATTTTTCTGCCTCATGATTACACATCATCAGTGGAAGCTCCTGCATGTGTGCTTCTATTATCAACAATATTTTCATAATGTTATCTAAGGTTTGCCAGCCAGGGATCAATCCACATTGCATGAACCATATTCTTTCCTAGCTCAGTCAAAACAGCCATAAAAAATATTATAGTCTTTTTTTTTTTGAAAATATTTTAATTATTGTTTTTACATTAAAATTCAATATTGAAATATAATAACACAAATTATAACAAAACAACTATTTACAAAGGTGTCTACAAAATAACTAAACAACCTGTTGCTCTTAATGTCTTTGTTGAAGAAAAAGAGAATAAAAAGTTTCCACATTTTTAATATGTTTAAGTTTGTTTATTTAGAACTTTAAGCTTTATCTATATGTTGTAGGATGTGTGACTCTAGTCGTCATCTTGTTCATCAAGAGTTTGTAGTGTTCATAGTAACAGATGTCATTTGTCATTTTTACAAATTCTTTCATTGAAGGAGCTTGATCACTTTTTCATTTCTTTGTAATTGTTTTACTTGCTATTAATAGTAGCTTCCATAATAAAGGGTAGTTCATTTTCCTTACGCAATCTGGTATCAGTGTATTGAACAAAATTAATGATTTAGTGTAAACTTATCATTAAATAAAGATTGCAAGAAGACATTAATTTTGTCCCAAAATGGTTTAACAATTGCACAGTCAATAAACATGTGCTGCCAATCAGCTTTATCACATATACTACATTTCCAGCATTATGTATTCTTTTTTTATACATTAGTTCTGTTCTACGACGTGCAATAAATAATCTATGCATGAATTTCCATGTAAATAATTTCCAATTTAAAGAAGAAGTAGTTTGTTTAGAGGATATAAAAATATTATATTCTTGATGTAAAACTTGAAGTAGGTCCTATGAGTTTGGGAGAATAGGATCCTTGTCTGTCTTCAGTATGACTGAAATTACTGTTTCTGTCCACGAGGCAGAATTTGCATTCATTAATTTATTCCATTAATAAGTTAAGAAAGCCCCACTAACATCTGTTTTCAGCCCTCCCTTTCTCACACAACTCAATTGGGATTTCATCCAGTACTGGTGTCTTATCTTTAAGAAATTCTTTCAATGTTGTTACTACTTCATCAGTTGCTTTCATTCTGTTTCCTGTTGGCTTAACTTCTGCAGTTCTGTCCTCCTCAAAAATAATCTCTCATATGTACCCAGGTTTGTCTGTATGTTCTGTTTAATTGTCTCTTTGGAGCTTTTCTCCCCTGGCCTCCACTGAAAATGGACTATCCCGGTTAACAAATGTAAAATAAATAATAAATAAATAATAAAATAATTATTTAATTTGCATTCTTTTCCATTGACTATAAATTAACCTAGCATTTACTAAACACTTCTAGTCTTCCTTGTAGATTACTGAATTCTTTCTCCTGGTATAAATTGAATAGCATCTCCTGCCTCATTTGCAGTTAGATATTTCATTTATGTTGCAGAGAGATCAAAATTCCTATTTAACCATTCTGAGTCTAAACTCCAGTTTAAGTTTCTACTAATTTAATTCTTGTTTGTCCAACTTTGTCTTTTCTAGGAAGCCTTCCTATCTCTTAGCATATAAGTGCATTTCACCTGCCCACATTTGCCATTTCTAACAAACATACCTCTCAACCTCTTAGAACAAGAAATCTGGACAATGCCTAAAATAATGGGGGGTCAAAGGCTCAAACATAGGGACATATTTTAAATATTGCTCTTATAAACTTAGAAAGTTGCTACAATAACAAGATTTGTGCTGCCATGCATTTTTCTGAAGGATATGAAGTCTGAAACTTAAATGTCTGTCATTTAGTGACTTTAGTCTTCAGTAATTTGCCAGAAAACCACACATTTTATGAGGAACAGACCAAAAATATAAGACAAAAACCTTGACTTTCTTCGAAAATCTGGACAGTTGAGAGGTATGCTCTCAAGCAAATATCTTGTTTTCTCTTATTCTTTTAGCATAATTTTGCAAATATAAATTTAGTGCTCTTTTAAATTCCCATTAATTTAAACTTTCTCATTCCTCAAATACTTTCAGAATTATCTTTTTAAACATCCAGGGCCTGAGGATTTTCATATTTTCCTCTCACATGATCTGAAATTAAAATTGGTAATGTCTCCCGCTCCTCTACCAGATACTTTGTGTTCATTTGAAATTAAAATGCTATCCAGTCTAGTGTATCTGTGATACATACTGGAGACTAACATATAAACCAATTACCTATATTCTTGTGCAGTTCAACAGAGTATTAATTCCATCCCCTCTCAAAATGCTGCAATAAATCTATCCTGACTTGGAAGTCTAAATCCTGGGGAATGCAACTGGTCACCTTTTCCTTTCCAGGGCCACTCTGGATATCCCTTCAACTACCAACTTCCAGTATCGAGCCATAATTAGTATTCTCTCAAGAAAAGCTCTGGCCATGGAAAACTTGCTGGACCATATTGAGGCCAATGTAATCTGTATATTTTGGGCATTCACTGGTTGTAACATACTTTTGGGTCCTGCAGTTCTCTAACACTGCAAAGCTAGAACCATTTCTAATCAGCATCTGCACTTCCCTATTTCTTGCAGCCTAAAAGCAGGATATTCCTTCCAATTCATTACCCCTATAACTAGCTTAGAGCCTTCCTGTTCAAATAAGTGTATTTCTTGAAATCATAATATCTGCAGGAGCAGTGTAATATAAGCATACAGTTTTGAATGTTTGATAGACTTAACTAATTAATTATTGTTTCAAGAAAGTAGACAACATGTTTTACAGTAATAATTAATATTATCTTATCTTCTGTAACTTCACAGACATAGTCACTTTCAACTGTCCCTCACCCCTTTTTTCTTAGCACTGGTTAATTTGTACTATTTTTCTAGCCATGATAGGACTCCCTTGCCATCTTCTTACTGAGAAACTAAATATGAGCTTTATCCCTCCTCATTTTAGCCTGTTTTAGATTTCTCCTACCAAAAAGGGTCTGGTTGTCCAAGCTATCCAGCCCTGTCCCTTCTTCATCAAGATCTGAATGCAAATTGTTCTTTTCTGAATGTTACTCATTTCCCAAGATCATCTTTGCAGGGGTATGATTATATACCCCCTTCTATCTAGTTTCTCCTATCTTTTTATCTTAAGTTATATTTGCTGTTCTTATCAACAACCTAAAATAAAATTAACAAAGTTTAAGACCTAATAAATGATGTTAACCATAACAAAAAATGTTAGTACCTATGTGCACTGTCTTAATTTTGCAAAACATTCAAATATTATATGAATTTATTTATTTATATTTGTTTACCGGCGTAGTGCATTGATCAATATTGACCAATTTCAGGCTTAGCCCAGAAATCAAACACAAATATCTCACTTAGATTGTTTCATCACCCATTGAAAGTCTACCTTCCATGGTAAGTTTTGAGCCTGCATATAATAATCAGGTCTGGCTAATGGCAAAGATGCATATCATTAGCTACAAAACAGAAATGACATTTCAGTGGGTCATTACTGTTCCTCTCTTATAAAATGCTGTATGGTCAGTTTTATTGTTAGTTTTCTTATGGGGGTGTAGTTAGTCTGAAGTTGCTTCCAAGCATATTGTACTATTTGTTATATAATCAAAAAGTCTAGAATCCAGATCTATGCCTCTTAACTATTTTACTCCATCTCCACTTATTATACTTTCTAATGACCTGCAGTTGTAGGAATCATAAGAAATACAACTAAATTAGACTAGAGGCCACATGTGCTTTGCCAATCAATGTTTTGAAGACTTGAATCTTTGAGTATATTTTTATGTACCCATTCAATTATCTAAGCTACGTTTGAAGTCAGACTGGAAATTCCACTATTTGACATGTAAGGGGAGTCTGTTCCAGAGAAAGGTGAGGTGATGGGTGATCTCTCCAGTTAAGTTTTATTTATTCCTTGATGCAGATACAGATCTCTTGTTTTAGTATGGCTGTAGTATTTGACATATCAAGAAAATGTAGGTCTCAATAATGGGATCCCTGAGGACATGAAAACCAAGGCATATGTCTCCCCACAAAAGTCTGTATAAGCCTAAGGATAGGGAGAGTAACTCCAGCCTTTCCTGATCACTAACATTTTTGAGGTCCGTGATCCTTTCTGTTAAGAACCTCTGTGGTCCTTCAAGTTTTTTTTTTTTTGATATTTATAGTGAGATAAATGCCAAAAGGTGCATTATATTCTAGAATGAGTTGATTTAGGGCAAATTACAGGGAAACAATGACTTTCTGGACTTTGGAAGAGATGCTCTTGTTGATTAATACTTAATACTATATATAGAAGGACTTTCTGGCTATGGTTGCTACATGGTGATAAAAGAAGAGGGACCCTAATACCCAGGTGCCCAGGTCTCTGACAGACAAATTAGAGAGTGGGGTATCATTTATTCAGTAGGTGGTAACAATTTGTTGTTTTCTGAAGGAAATGACACTGTATTTCTTTGCATTTAGTTTTAGCTCTTTCTCATTGTAACATGTGTTGTAGTTCCTCTCAAAGCAAATTTGTATCATTTGTTGATCTGATAGCAATACCCAATTTGCAATCACTGACAAATATAGTTAGTGAGAGGTCTTTGTCAGTGATGAGACCTCTGAAATATTAAAGAGGAGAAGGTTCAATACAGACTCCTGGGGAATGCAACTGGTCACCTTTTCCTTAACATGTCATCACTGACTCTTACAACATGCGTTCTGTCCTTGAGCCAGTTTGCAATACATTTTACCTCATAGGGATCTTTGTTTAAAGTTATTAGTTTGTTTATATTTCCATTGTGGAGTATGATATCAAATGCTTTTGCTAGATTAAGGTAGACAGTGTTGACAGTGTAAACAGTGTGACCATTGTACATGACACGAGTGACCTTTTCAAAGAAGTTCACAAGATTTTGGAGCCATGACCTGCTCTTAAATTTGAATTGTTAAGCCTGTTTACTGCTTTTCCTGTGTTGCACTTAATTTAAAATAATTTTTTTCTCTAAAAACTGCATTTTACCTGACTTTGGCCTAGCACTCAAGTGTGGGGTCATTTATTGCACTGTAGTGAATATTTTGCTGCTTGTGTATCTCTGCTACCTTTAAACTACAACAAAAAAGAAAAAAAATATTGCTTTTTTCCCACTTTCTGAAAGTTAAGAAAGTTCAGTTACAGATTTGCTGTTCTGAACTGTTTGGAAGTTTCTAGAAGGCCAGTGCTTGTTTGGGCTAAAGGGAAGTCTCTGTGTTCACCAGTGGCAGTGGTTAACACTGAACAGCCTGCCTGTCCCAGGAGGAGTGGTTACAGCATAGAAGCTGTAGTTTTATTGGCCATTTTGGGTCAATTCTAAACTCCTTGATCCCTCTCTCTTAAAACCCTACAACTCTCTTTTTGCATGGTTTTGCGCACTAAGCAGCGTCGGGCAGCGTCGCCTAAACAGGTTTAAAGTATTCCAGGCTCCACAAAGTCTGCTCTTCACTTTTTCCCTTAGAACTGTTCAAACTCTCAAATTAATCACTCTATTCTCTTTCTAAAGCCCTGCACTTGCTCAGCTGTTATAAGGAAACACTAACTAACTAAAGCACTACACCCTCCTTGACTTCTCATAAGTATTAGGCTCCTGATTGGTGCTTCCTGATCTAGTGAAAAATCAGTTCCCTTCCCTAATCTGATCAGTAAAAAAAACAGTTCACTATACTAATCTGGTATGTCCAAGGGTCAGTTTCAGGGTTACTCTCCAGTCCAGCTGGTGAATCTGGGAATTTTGAGGCAATGTTACAATTGCTTTACGTACACAGACAACCCTCTCCTCCTTCCAACAAACTCTAATACATGTGAGAGATGCAGTTACACAGCCAAACTGGAGGCAGAGCTCTCTCAACCCAAGACTGGCACAGTCAGTCAGGAGGAAAAGGTAACCACCCGCACCACAAATCCAGTCTCACACAGATCTATTGCATCTGCATACCCAACACATAAACACACAAAAACATACTTGGAGGCTCTAAATAAAAATCTGCCTAAACAGCAAAGACCACCTAAGCAGATATCCAAGCAACAGCCACCCCTCAACAGTAACCACAAATCACATATCTCACAAAATCAGTGTGCCTCACAGTCACAGCCCTTAAGGCCAAACAGCACACCAAATACACTTGTTATAGGGGACTCTATTATCTGGCACACTGACGTCCCGCTCACCAGACTGAACAAGGAGAAGGTCACTGTAAGCTGCCTGTTGGGTGCCAGGATCCGCCACATAATGCAAGCACTCAGGTCACTCCAAAGCAAGTACAAGTATGACTCCGTCATTGTCCATGCTGGTGTGAATGACCTGAGATGTATCTCCCTGGACTACATGAAAAGAGACATAGAGGAGCTCTCTGATCATGTAGCCCAGGCTAGTATGACCCTGACCTTGAGTAGCATCTTGCCCTCACCAAGAATGATGCCACAGTATAAAGACAAAATGATCAGTTTCAACAATTGGCTAAAGTATTGGTGTCATTCAAAGGGGATCCAGTGTCTGTCAGGCTGGGATGACATGCTCGACAAGCCACGTTGCTTCGCTAGGGACGGCTTGCACCTGTCACCCTTAGGCTTTCATATACTGGCCAAGGCTCTTGCCACCCCATAGTGCCTTTTTAGGCAAGGCTCAAAGGACAAACCCACCTCCATAGATAACCCAAGGATAAAAAAACTAAAGGTAATGCTACTCAATGCCAGAAGTCTAAACCTCAAGATGCACGCACTCGAGGCTCTCCTCAGTATGGAGAAAATCGATGTCTGTGCAGTAACAGAAACCTGGTTCAAGGCTCCTGAGAGCACCCCAGCACTACCAGGTTATAACTCATACCATGCGTTTAGGCCCCAAAACTCAGACCGAAGCACAAAAGGAGGGGGAGTATCTATATTCATCAAAGATACCTACAACTCCAGGTTAGTGGCACTGCACAAAACATTGGAAACCATCCATGTGCAACTAACAGTGGGCAAAACTGCCTTTCAGTTTGTAGACTGCTATAGAACACCCTCCCTATTACAGGAACCCCACTTGGCATTCCTGATAACACTGGAGAATATGAAGGTCTCTCCAAACACTATGTTATTGGGTGACTTCAACTACCCAAACATTGACTGGGAAAACTACTCAAGCCCAAACACCCTCGCCCAACGGTTCCTTGAATTTATAAACTCTAACATGATGGGACAACTAGTCACCACTCCCACAAGAGGAAACAACATATTGGACCTGGTAATCACCAACATGGGGACTCTATGTTCCACACCAGAGGTAAACTCCTCATTGGTAAGATCAGACCATAAACAAATTTCCCTGGACATCCATATCCCGTCCCCACCCCCAACCAAGGAAATCACGGTAAAGAATTTCTCAAAAGCCAACTTTGCACTTCTCAAGACTGAGGTGGAATCCTTCAAAGCCCCAGGGCCAGAGGATAATACAGCCCAATCTGCAGAATCCTTTATAAATGCATTCTATGAGCACCTGCAGGAATGCATGGATCGTGCCATCCCAAATAAAACCAAGACTCACTCCTCCAAAAACAGGAGACCTATCTGGTGGACCCTGGCCATAAATAAGCTATACAACAGAAGGAGGAAGCTACTACATGACAGAGCAAAATCCCAAAAAGGGAAGGCATCTCTGATCAGTATTAGCAAGAAACTTCGATCCCTCATAAAATCATCAAAGGCCAGTTTCGAAAGAGAAATTGCCCTAGACACTAAAGATAATCACAAGGCCTTCTTTAGTTATGTCAGGAATATGGGTGGAAACTCCCAGATATGCTCTGAATTGTTGCATAACAGTACAAAATATACTGAACCTACAGACATAGCCAACATCCTGGCTGACAGATTCAGCGCAAACTTCTCCCCCCCTTCCCCCCCAAAGGAGAAAATGCCTATCCCAACTGAATGTAACCTCCCTGACATCACAGATGCACAGGTGAAAGTTGCTCTCTCCAAAGCAAAAAACACAGCATCTATGGGACTGGACGGTGTCCCAGGCTGTATCTTACATGAGCTCCAAGAAGAACTGAACCCCCACATTAAGTCACTGTTCAAACTTAGCCTTACTACAGGATATGTGCCCAAAGAATGGCATACAGCTACAGTGGTCCCACTCCACAAAGGTGGTGCCACAACGGACCCCTGGAACTATCGCCCCATAAGCCTGACTTGTCTGGTCTGTAAAGCTATGGAGTGTATTATCATGGAACTCATAAACAAAGACATTGGGAGCCTCCAGACACTGGACCCTACCCAATTCGTTTTTGTTAAGGGCAGATCTTGCCTCTTAAACCTAGTTGATTTCTTTGAAACAGTTACCAAAGCCATAGATGAGGGCAAGGTAGTCCACACAGCCTACCTGGACCTCGCAAAAGCCTTCGACACAATACCCCACTCGGGCATCATAAATAAGCTTACCAGCTTAAATATCAACTCCTATATCACAAGATGGATTGCAAACTGGCTCAGGGATAGAACCCACATGGTCAGAATCGCAGGTGCCATGTCCGAATCCAAACCAGTTACAAGTGGTGTCCCACAGGGCTCAGTTCTGGGACCTCTCTTGTTCGGTATATACTTCTCTGAGGTTCAGGCTAACACAAACACAGGGGGATTATGGCTGACAAAGTTCACAGATGACTGCAAACTGGGGGCCATAATTGAATCTCCAGCTGACACAAGCATCCTCCAAAAGGGTCTCACAGAGATGGATGCTTGGTGCCAGAGCCACGGCCTCAAGCTAAATGCTAAAAAGTGCATAGTCATCCCCTTTGGGAAAAACAAGGTGCCCACAAATTACCACATAGGTTGTAATCCATTAAGTACGGAAGAAGTAAATAGAGATTTGGGGACCAACATAGATAGTAATCTCTTCTTTGATAATCACGTTGCCAAAGTGGTTAGAAAGACCTTCTATATAGCCCACCTTATCACGAAAGGGTTCGCATCTAGATCAAGAGAGGTCATTGTGCCCATCTACTCGTCACTCATCAGGACCATAATTGAATACAATGCCCCTTTTGGGATGTACCTTACCCGACACCTGCAGCAACTGGAGAGACCCCAAAAGTACCTCACCAAGAGGATCATGGGCTACAAACAGATGTCCTATGCAGCTCGACTAAAGAAACTCCAGCTCTACTCAGTTGCTTACCACCTATTCAGAGGCAATCTATGCCTGACGTACAAAGCCATGTCAAACCCAGAATTAATGGACATGCTCCACCTCAAAAAATCCAAGTCCCTTAGAGCTACACGCTCCAGTGACTTAAACCTCAGCACAAAAATAAATAGGACATGCTGGATGGACAGATTCATTTCCCAGAGACTCCCCTCACTCTGGAATAGAATCCCAATTCATGTTAGATATAGCACCTCGCTGACCCTCTTCAAGCGAAATCTGGATGTGTGGATAGGAAATCGTAAATTCACCCCTGGGATCTCTTCTGTGTCCTTGCTAGACAGAGGCACAGTAAACTAATCTTAAAGGGTACCTTCTGTGACCTACTTTACAGAGGCACAGTAGGCTAATCTAATAGGGAGGCGGAAGCCAAATACACTCTGGCTAGGCTTATAAATGCCCTAGGGCAGATAGCCTAGTATCTACCTATGAACCTGATTAAATTCCTTATGTCCTGGTTTATGACAGTGATAATGCAGTCTTCCAGCCTTTGTGCATGGAAGGCTTTGCCGGTCTTAATAACTGCCTAAAGCTTTCTTGTGTGGCACTTTATATTTACATTGTGATGACAGATTCTGACCTTTCAAGCTCATCTAAGCAGTTTCTTCCTTCTGTTTTAAAAATTATTTATACCTACTGATGACTGGGTGAGGTTTGTTATTGAATTTTCTGCTGCATTTGGTCCTTGTGGGGACATCCATGTCAATGCATTTATCTAAATGAGCATAACAGTCTCAGAAAAGGTGGCTGCTTATCCTATTTCCATTTTGGCATTAGCATGAGAGAAATATGTGAATTTTGTCATGAAATTGTGAAAGGTTAGCTTTTTAGAAGTCTCTGAAAAGGTTTGTGTTGGTAACCATGGAAAAGAATGTCCTTGGGTAAAGATAACCTGTTGGTGATCCGACTTAACAGCTGAGGGAATAGCCATGTGCACAGAGTAAGCCAGAGCTGTGTTTGTGAGAAGTATGCCTGCCCCATGGACAGTTTGGGTGAATGAGAATTCCCTGGATCAGTCAAAGAAATGCTGTGCATACCTGTTGTTAGAAGTATTAGGTACTCCACTCTGTGGAAGGGTGGTTGAAGTTACCAAGTATTACAGAATCATCTCTAATAGGGATGTTTTTTGGCAATGCACTTATCTTCGTCACATGGAGCCATGGAAGGGGACCTTTAACAAGTTATAATTTGAAGGTCCTTCTTGCCTAATGTAAAGCTGGATTTTAGTGAACTCACTTGGAGGGTCATTGGGTATTATTTTAGAAGGAATGAAACCCATGACAAAAACTGAGCCAGAGCTGGCATTTCCAGTGGACTATAAAGCATGATAGGAACAGAAGTCAGCACAGAGTGAGTGCTCTCTTTGCATTTGAACTATGTCTGAGCCACAACACAAACATGGACTTGTTTTAGATTTAGAAGTGCCTCCAGATCAGTTTGTTATTAAGACTCCTAGTATTGGGAAGGGTCACCTTGATTTTCAATTTATGATTTGATTTGTTGGTTATGTTGGGATGTTCATTAAATAAACTCTACCTAAAAGGCTCAATGGGGGTAGGAAAAGGATTTGTTAAGTATACAGAAGCCCTTGATTTGAGAGGTGTAGACCATCCTTGGCAAAGCAAGCAGAATTGTTGATCATCTTGTCCCATGGAGATATGTACTGGACCCCCCGGGATTGACTCAAAACTACTTAGTCAATTTGGTGAAACAAATTATCTCTTCTTTGATTCTAGGTATTATTTTTGGTGAGGGGACAGTACCACTCAAGGCCAGAGTTTTATTTTTTTTGGGGTTTCCTCATCATTTTTCAGCACTGTTACCCAGTGCCCCACATCCACGATGAGCCCACCTGAAACTTACTCTGTGTCCTTGCTGGGCCAGTGATGGAACCTAAGGATGTTCATTTGTGTCTCAGCTATCATATTCTGTTTTTCAGGGATTTATTTGTTGTTATACTCTACCCACATTCCCTACTCCCTCCCCTTCATTTGCCAACATCATCAGAAGGTGACTTCCCTCATTGGACCACATCTCCCCTTTGTGATCATCATCGGTGAATACCTTCCCTTCCAAGATGAGCCCTCCCATCCATACCTGCCAGTGCCTTAGGTGCAGGAGACACTTATCAAACCTGGGTCCCCTGGGCTGTAGTTACAGCTTTATACCGCTACACCATTTTGCTGGCACTTAAACCAGATTCTTATCCTTGACAAAAGCATATAGAGCAAGTTCCAGCAGCTATGTTTGCATGTCTTTAACAGGCTTTCATGCCAGATCATTCACTCCAGAATGCATTATGATCATGTCATAGTTACAGTTACTGGAGAAGAGTGTCTTAGCAGTTCTTGACATATCAGCAGTCCTGGCTTCTAAGAGACTGCTAACTATATCCATGTTCTTGCTCATCCTGGTGAGTATGGAATCGGTGTGGCTAATAATGACATCACCAAATACTACAATGTTTCCAGAACTTAATTCATTCTTGTTAGATTCAGGCAGAAGTGTAGCTAGGGTGGAGCAAAGGGAAAACAAGTTGTTAAGGGGTGCAATTGGCAATATGCAGTATCAGCATTTATCTCTGTACAGCATTTCCAAAATGCCAGTATGGAAATAAATTTGCTGTCAGGATTTGAAGCATTAACTTCCCTTTTTTATGCTCAAGACCTCAACATATGCAACACATGCTGAGAACAAGGGGGAGATCAGAAATGGACCAACGAGTAATAGAATGTGGAAGAGACCATTTTTTTTTTGTTTTTAAATGCCAAATTGTGGAGCACTGCTGGGTGCTAGATGAACCAGCTATGGCTCATAGATGTCTTTTTTGTGGCCTATTGATGAAGAAGTGTGTATAGTAAATGTGTTTGGGGGGGGGGTTCATGATACCTACTCTTATTAGTGTTAGGATGCTTGTGTAGTGACTTCTTAATGGCATCAATGTATTAGTGTTAAGCACGAGTAGCATAAGGATATTGAATTTGCATGAGTGGGGGTAACAGTAGGATGCTCACTGCATGTGTGGGATTTTGAGAGAGCTGCCCCAAATCCACTATGTGTTAACACCTCTTACAATTTAGTTGGGGAATAGTTCATCCTCAGTGAGCATGTAGCATTTACTACACTGCCTTAGGATACCAAGTGCTAGAAGTCTGGCAAGGGAAAGGAAGTTAGACTACTGTCTCTCCATGCTGGTTAGTGCTTTTATTTATAAGATCTTAGGGGACGAAGGTGTGGGGAGGAAGAGGAAGATTACATAGTCAAACCAAGTGCGTAGGAAGTGGCAATATAGAGACCTGCACAACACACAGAAAGACTGTGCCAGTCGGATCATTTCCACTCAGATTAGTGCAAACCATTAAAGCACATGGAGTTCTAAAGCCTGTGATTCAAAAGAGAAAGAAAGAAGGATTTTTTTACACTAATGGCTAAGAGAAAAACATCACTTGCATACATAAACCACTAGTCAGCTTTAACTAACCCGCCATTACTTAGTCCCCCTAAGAATTTATTTCATTATTTTCCCCAGAATGGAAGTAATACAAATAGGCTTGTAACTTTCTGCGTGTCCTAGTGTGATGATGTGAGGTACTGCCAGCTATAACAGAGAGAGAGTAAGGCAGTGCATGTATAACCTTTGCCACATAACTAGCTGGAGTTTTGTAATGAAATGTATGTAATCTGAATATCAAACTGATTTGTACAGATGCTTGTGTTAAAAATGTATTTGTAAAGTTGCTTGTGTTAAAAATGTATCAACAGTGGGTCCTGCTGGACAGAAAAGAAATAAACATGTATGTCAGACTGTATTGTAACTGTAATATATATATGCTAACAGAGGATGCTGGAAGGGATGAGGTTAAGCCAGCAGTCTTCAACCTTTTTTGCACTAAGGACCAGTTTCATGTAATACAATTTTCCACGAATCAGCCATCTCACATGCATAATAAAGTGCATAATATTTATTTAGTTGACATTTGTTTACCGGGGAGGCCCGACTGGACAAGAAGTCCATTTTCAGCCCAAGACTTGGGGAGAAAAGCTCCAAAGTATAATAAAGACAATTGACAATAATTACCAAAAAAAAGAAAAAAAAAAGAAAAAACAAAAGTGTAGATTCTGCTTAACAGCATAACATTAATCTACTATGGTTGAGAGGTATGTTAATCTAATGGCAACTTTATTCATGTTTTAAGTAGTATTTAAAATCTGTCCCTATTATTTGGATTTGTCCAGTATACTCTCAATTGTACACATTTTCACAGAATGCCCAGACTTTTGCCTCATATTTTTGGTCTCTTTCTCATAAAATTGTTGTTTTCTGGCAAATCACTGGCAGATCATTGAGGTTTGAAGTCAGAAAATATGACAGACAGTTGAGTTTCTGACTTCATACCCCTCAGAAAATATATACTAATGCAAAACCTGTATTTCTGTCTACGTTCTAAGTTTGCAAGAGCAGTACTTAAAAGTGACCCTATTTTTTGGACTTTGTACCCCCATTATTTTTGGCTTTGTCCAGATTTCTCGTTCTAAGAGGTTGAGAGGTATGTGTCCAGATTTATTGTGCAAGAGGTTGAGTGGTATGGTCGAGAGGTATGCAAACCTAATTGCTGCTGTCAGATCTCTCTCTCTCTCGCACACGCACGTACACACACACACACACACACACACACACACACACATGGGCGTGCCTGCAGAGACACACACACTCTTCTGCTTTCATGCACTCATTCACTCACACAGACAGACACAAAAACACACTCATACACATCCATACACACATTCACTTTTTCGTTTCTCTCTGTGCCTGGCGGCCTGCTACCAAATGATCCATGGCCCAGTGGTTAGGGACTGGTGGGTTAAGCTTAGTCCAGTTAACCTTAAGAAAAATAGCCTGAAATTCAATTACTTAGTTTAGGCCATAAAAATTTTATATCACATGCCTCTATGCAGCCAGATATGCAATGTCTGGGCTGGGATCCTGCTCTTATTTTCTTAGTGGTGAACTAAGTGCTACCCTGGGGTGCCAATTGCTGATTAGTCTCTGCAGAAAAGATGAAAGGGTTGGAATTATAAACCAGTCTCCAGATGCTGGAATAAGCCTTACCAAAGTTCTATGTGTGTATTGTAACACATCTGTGCCAAATCCTGGCTCAATTTCCAGTGAGGGGGTAGTGCAGGAACAACAGAATCAGGTGATCAGATGTGATGTCATTCTGTAGCCAGCACTGAAATTGTATTTAGATACTAGTGAAAATGTGTCAGAGGACACTCAGCACTTGGTTTTGGAACTGACTAGACCACTCACCCACTTCATCTTGCCTTGCTTTAGTATGTAACTTTATTTTATTTTATTTATTTTATTTTACATTTGTTGACCGGGCTAGTCCAACTGGATACATGTCCATTTTCAGTGGAGGCCCAGGGAGAAAAGCTCCAGTTACATAGCATAATAAAAACACACAAAAACATAAAATAACATTTTGATTTAACATTTATAGATTAAACATTTTAAAACAACATTTTGAAACATCTAAAGAAAAAGTTAGGCAATTACATTAATATGGAATAATACCTCTTCAGTTAACAAAAATTGGAATAAGACAGATGAAAAATGGCTAGAAAAGTTAAAGATAAGAAGTAGTACTCAGGAGAGAGAGTGCTATGAATAAGGAGGAGGGTTAGTTTAAGGAATGGTTAGATGTAGAGATTATGGTTGAGAATGATATTTTGTGGTTGACAGATAGTTAGAGAAAAAAATGGTTAGTCAGGGTTGGTACAGGAGCATAACCAATGATTGGAGAAGAAAAGTTTTAGGTTAGTTTTAACTTAACTAGGGAAGAGTAATTCTTCAGTCAGTTAAGAAAATATAATGACATTAGCTGAAAGTATTTTTTTCTGTATCTGTATGAGTCTTTCCATCTGTGTTATTTTTTATATTTCTCTGTGAACTGAAATTTTGGTGTTTATTGGAAATAAATACACGGTATTCTCATTTTTTATTATTTATTAGTAAATATAGCTAAACCTTTCATTGTGGCTTGTCTTTTAGAAAATATTTTAACCCTTCAGAGTACTTGCATTTATTTAGTGGCACTGTAGCAGCATGCTTCTGAAAGCCTTGCCAATTGGTTAACACTCCCATTTGTATAAGTATTAATTTTACTAAGTGTAATTAGGTAACCTGGTAAGAGGCTTCAAGTAGCTGGCTCGTGGCAGTGAATTTACCATTAAGTCTGGGTGGAGGTGGCATATTGGGTAAATCTGTGACAGCCTTTTCCGTGTGTGTGTATATATGTGTGCGTGTGTGTGTGTGTGTGTGTGTGTGTGTGTTAGTGAAAATCAAATCTCAAAGAGTGTATGTCAGCTACTTGAAACAGGGACACAGAGCACTGATTTCTGCAGAGAGAGAGAAATGTGGAGTCTTATTTGGGGCCTTGGAGAGGAAGTCCAGCCCCAGGATTGGAGTGCACTCCCTATGTGCTCTTAAGAGAAATTGTGCTTGGTGCAGAGAGCTGAGTCTGAAAATACTGTCTGTAACTATTTTTGTTCTAAGTGAACATTCCCCACCAGTGTCAGTGGTGAGGATTGAAGCTCCTGGATTACTGGCCAAGAGAATGGACGTCACACCTATATTGACCTTTGCCTTTTATTTGGTGCTTTCAACTTCTGTTTATATCTGGCATCCAGATATGCATGGCAGTTATGTTCCTAGCCTACTGTTATAAGTAGATTTCAGTGCTGGGTGGTGTCACATGGTCATACAAAATACAGGCTGCTTTTGGTACTATCTAAATTAAATTAGGATTCAGCACAGGTTTTGATGAAAAGGTAACTTTAATACAAGCAACATGGCAACTCAGCATAAACATGTAAGCATCTCACACCCAGCTGCCCAAATCTCAATACATACCATGCATAAAGGTACGTAACTCTTCTTAAAAGGGAAATGCCATACATTTGTTTTAAAAGGGCAATACTACTGTGCACATATACACAAATATACACATATAAAACAATGAATAAAAAGGTCACACAAAAAAGCAAATCAGTAAAAAACAAAAGAAAATTCTAGAAAGGCTAGACTTTGTGTGATTCCTTAAACCTTTTGTATTAGAGGGTACATGGGATATATGCAAATGACCCTTTAAGAAAATCAGGTGTTTCAGCTATATGGCAATTCTGAATGCCCATGACTTCTTTCTTTTTAAGTCCATTTATGGACAAATTCAAGCCAATGAAGCCAAATCACACTAGCTGTGGACATGCATGTTTCAGCCTTCTTATGGCATCATCATCAGTGCTGTGGTCCTTTCTTTGTCAAATTCCCATTCTCATTTCTTTCCAAATATGTCTCCTGCAGCACTGATATTTGCAATCTGCATTTCATAATATAATTCAATACTCTTTCCTTTTTTCTATACAGGTAAGACCATTTACTTTCCAAGATAATATGGATAGCATAACCATTATGATAAAAAGCTATTGTTCCCACATATTATACATGGCAGTTTTTGAATGTGTATTTCTAACTCATGTGTTACATGCACAGATTAATGTTTAGTAGGCTGATCTTTTATATAGTTGTTTCTTCTCATCTCCATTTGAATCTGTGTTACATTTTCAAGACTTTCATTTTAATGAAAACCCTCAAACAAACAGACCAAAAAGCTAAGTACATTTTCAAAACAAACCCAGCACCTGTTAAATTAGTACACACACATAAACATACAAAACTATGTATATCTTCAAAAAATGAAGTTTAATCCTCCAGACAGGAACAATTGCCCCAAATCAACAGCTACACCCACAGACATTACCTAACCTAAAATTAAGGTGCCTATGCCAAAGCATATGCTACAGCTTGTGTTCCCACTTACACTGAATGCTGTCTGTTCTTTTCTTACCTCTATTACCCCCCCAGATGTGAACAACAGCCTGTTTGCTTTCAGAAAACATTAACTTTTAGTCCTAGGAAAAGTGCTCTGACTGTCTTTAAATTGTAGACTTTTCTAGCAAATGCATTAAAGTATTAAAGCTGCTGGGAAGGCTGCTATCTTTTATTCACTCCTCTTAATTTCAGAATCTATTTGTTTATTGAACTGCTTGCCACTGTACCTTTAAAAGTTTCTTTTTCCTTAACAAAGAATGCTCAGAACCCTCAAGATTAATTGCTTGCATCTACAGACAGCTTGTCTGCATGAAGAAGTACTCAGCAATGAATCTTGCTGTTCTGAGTGAAATTTATAATGTATAGCTGCCTTCAGGTGCAGACTACTTAACTGCCACTAAACATTTACTAATAAAAAATAAGTTAACATCTTCAAAGACACAATAAACTTGGCATTCACCCTTGTAAAAATTAATTCTACATATAATAAAATTAGTGCACTCTTACACCCTGCCCCTGCCCCAGCACCAGCATCCCAAGATCATAGCACATTAACACTAAATTTCCTTTTGTTCATTTCTTCGTTATGCTGTAAAGCCTATATTTCTAACAATTAAAAAGTACTTGTTTACTTTAATATCATTAACACATGAAACTGTCACTAAAAAGATTCCTCCACATTTATAATATCTCTGAATTCCCACTACACAAAACTGATTTACTATATATAACATGTAGTTTATGCCATAAATACTAAGAAAAAAATGTTTTACTTAAAGTTGTTTTTTTCTTTTGCTGTCCTTTTTTTAACAAGAAACATCTTTACTGAACTATCATTTATGGCACAGGCAGCCATACATTTATATCAGTGAAAACAAACCATCATCTGATTGATCCCTACAGTTATGCAGTATTTCATATGCTCTTCCTATAGTTATGCAATATTTTATATGCCTTACTAATTATCCATTTTTAACATCAGCTTTTGTTCTAGATTCTACTAAAAACTCTACCATTTCTAGCAGAATGTAAGAAAATACCACTGTTGTTGGTGAGTCTTGATGCAGAGAAAGCATCTGACAGAGTAAGTTGGGATTTTATGAGTAGGGCAAAGGAAGCATTTGCATTCCCTGATAAAATTATATGGTTGATTAGGGGTATTTATGAGGGATTGGAGGTGAATATTAAAGTGGGGGATTCTTCTCTGATAAGTTCTATTTGAGTAGAGGAACCAGACAGGGGTGTCCTCTTTCCCCTTTGCTATTTGCTTTATATGTAGAACCATTGACAAAGAAAGTAAGGAGCTCAGAAATTCAAGGATATAATTGGTATAGTAGTGAAGAAAATGTGGCTTTATTTTCAGAGGGTACTATTTTATACCTGATAAAACCAGAAAAGGACATTTCAGTATTTTGGAACATTCTGAGACAGTTTCTGATTTTTTTGGGTTACAAAATTAAAGAAAATAAAACAAAGGCAATAGCTGAAACTATGTACCCACATTGGTTCAGAAATACCCATATTTATGGGGACATGATAAAATTATGTACTTAGGAGTATGGATTAAAAAGGATTCTGTTATGGCAGCTAATAATACGTGGGAAGAGACTAAATAAAAGATAATACAACAACTGAGAAATTGGAAGGTCTGTTGTATAGATATGGATAGAAAATACAAACAGTGAAGATATTTTTAGTCTCTTTAGTTTTTGGGTATCTATTTGTCAACCAGAGAAGAAGTTGTGGATTGCAGTTAAGCTGTTTACATAGCTGTATCCATATCTTTAAGTTTGTTAGTGGTAGCAATTTACTCTGGACACTCCTCTATTATGCTTTTACATTAGGAGGACTGGGATTATTCCTCTAGTGGCAGGAGGTGTTTACCTGGTTTATCTGAGCTGGGAAGTACACAAAAGGGCTCTAAGCATCTTTTTGTACTTCTGTTATATACCCCATACTTATCAATAGTACAGATTTTCACAGAATATCCAGATTTCTGTCTCATATTTTTGTTCCATTTTTCATAAAATTGTGGTTTTCTGGTAAAGTGCTGGCAAATTGTTAAAGTAATAAAATAAAATAATGGCAGACATGAGTTTCAGACTTCATATCATTCAGAAAATTCATGCTAATGTAAAACCTGTACTGACACCAAAATAGGCGGTTCGATTACAATAAAGGCCGTCTTCCAATATCAAAGTGTTTGTTTCAGCAATAATCACATCCAAAATTCCAAAATCTAGACTCTTTATTATTAACTAACATTGAACAAGTGCAAAAAAAGAAGAACTGGATTTAGCGCTTTCATCTCCATACCGGAGACCTCATCAAAATCAATTAACAGCACTTTTACCATTCCTTTTATACAAAATCAGAGGAAACAATCAGAAGCAATTAAAACTATTAAGTGTCAATCAAATAAAACATTAACATTAACATTGAACAAACTCATTGGCTGGCCATATTGATTAAGATTCTTTTGGAAACATAAGAGGTGTATACTTCCTATATACCAACTGGAAGGAGGGGATGAAAAATGTGTGAATATATATAAAGTATGTTAGGTAGTATATAAATATTGGACATTTCAGTACTTAAAAAACATGCTTGAGTGTGCAACTTCAAATTAAAAGTTAGTTGTGTAAAGGTGACATAAATGCTTTCTTCGATGTTGTAGCAAGTGCTTTTTATACATACCTCCTCATATTTGTGTGATAATATGCTTAAAATATTAAAATATTGAAATATTAAATAATCCCTAAATATATAGAGAATTACTTCTTCCAAATATAAATCATATATAATTTATAATAATGTCATTCTACTAATAATATGTTATACTTTATACAAGTTGGCTTACAAATACAAGTGAACAGCATCAGAGAAGCAGCTTCAAAGAATTAACATCAGAAAAGAAGCCTAAACTGGGCAACATCTGGGAAAACATCAACTAACACTGTCAATTTAACCTGTTGAAATGTGAAAATACTTCAGGACAATGGAATTGTCCAATATCAAATATGTATATAAAAGGTATCCAAAATATATAAATTGTTTATATTTGTTTATATTTTATATTTTACGAGTGTACACTTTTAATTTTTAATTTTCATGAGTTTTTAACGATTTATGTACACATATATATATTTTGTCCTGAGATTTTTATAATTAAAAATAACATTTAAAATTTTTTTTACCAATATACTTATAATTATTGTTATTTAAGGATATATATTCGCATACCAATACATAAGGCCCTTTTACAATTCATACTTATATATTCATAATCTATTTATAGATACGTATTTATATTTATACTTATTTTTATATCCATTCATATCATTTATTATATATTATACATATTTAATTCACCTCTTACATATATTTTGGATACCTTTTATATGCATATTTGATATTGGACAATTCCATTTTCCCGAAGTATTTTCACATTTCAACAGGTTAAATTGACAGTGTTAGTTGATGTTTTTCCAGATGTTGCCCAGTTGAGGCTGCTTTTCTGATGTTGCTTCTTTGAAGCTGCTTCTCTGATGCTGTTCACTTGTATTTGTAAGCCAACTTGTATAAAGTATAAAATATTATTAGTAGAATGACATTATTATACATTATATATGATTTATATTTGGAAGGAGTAATCCTCTATATATTTAGGGATTATTTAATATTTCAATATTTTAATATTTTAAGCATATTAGCACACGAATACGAGGAGGTATGTGTAAAAAGCACTTGCTACAACATGGAATAAAGCATTTATGTCACCTTTACACAACTAACTTTTAATTTGAAGTTGCACACTCAAGCATGTTTTTTAAGTACTGAAATGTTTTTTAAGTACTGAAATGTCCAATATTTATATACTACCTAACATACTTTATATATATTCACACATTTTTCATCCCCTCCTTCCAGTTGGTATATAGGAAGTATACACCTCTTATGTTTCCAAAAGAATCTTAATCAATATGGCCAGCCAATGAGTTTGTTCAATGTTAATGTTAATGTTTTATTTGATTGACACTTAATAGTTTTAATTGCTTCTAATTGTTTCCTCTGATTTTGTATAAAAGGAATGGTAAAAGTGCGGTTAACTGATTCTGATGAGGTCTCCGGTATGGGAATGAAAGCGCTAAATCCAGTTCTTCTTTTTTTACACTTGTTCAATGTTAGTTAATAATAAAGAGTCTAGATTTTGGAATTTTGGATGTGATTATTGCTGAAACGAACACTTTGATACTGGAAGATGGCCTTTATTGTAATCAAACCACCTATTTTGGTGTCAGTACGTGTTCTACTTCGTGAGTGGTTCCTAATGTAAAACCTGTTATTCTTTCAAATTTGTAAGTTTGTAAGAGTGATATTTAAAAATTGTCCCTATTTTTTGGGCGTTTGTCCCAGTTTTATTTATGGATTTGTCCAGATTTCTCACTCTAAAAGGTTGAGAGGTATGATGGTCCGTGACTATTCTTTAGCAGTTTAAAAAAAACCCCACTGTATTGTCTGTAGTTAATTGCACTGCATTACATTGTATCTGGTAGTTGTAGGGTTGTTGTAGGTAGTTTATGTGGTCTTGTTACACTTGGGCTCTAAATCAGCTATTCTACAGTAAGAGGATGTTTTTCTGCACCCTTGTAGCAGAAGTGTGCTGATCTAACCTGTCTGAGTTAGGGATTGCTGGTAGAAGGCTTATTGTATCCTTTCCTGACTGGTAATTAGCTTAAAACTTGTTTCTCTTTGCTCATATTTAAGCCTTGTGTTTGTGTGGTGCCTCTTCTCATGCAGTGGTGGTTAAAGTGCCCTTGTATTGACGCAAAAGCCTAGAAGCTCAGTTTTTCCCTAAACAGCTGTCAGTGAAACCCTTCCAAGCTTTTTTACTGCTGTAGGAGCAACTCAGTTGCACACTGAGCAGTGTTGTGTTATTGATCAACCTTAGCCTATACAAAGTATAGGTCCCTCTTGTAGTCTCGGCACTACCACCACAGTCCTCTCAAATTAACCCATTCCCTTCCCTAAGAAAACATAAAGCAAGAGCCTGCTATCATTGATGGTTAGGTTCCCATCGTCTCTCTGACCAGCCTGATAGACATGGGCATCCTGAGGCAATGTAGCAATTGCCTCATGTATACTGACAACTACTTACTCCTGAAGCAAACAAATATTTTATATGAGAGATGTAGTTACAGTATGAAATTGGAGGCAAGACTCTTACATATGGATAAATTGAATGCCAAACAGGTTGGCAGCACGCACACACACACACACACACACACACACACACACACACACACACACACACACACACACACACACACACACACACACACACACACACACACACACACACACTAAATAAGGACATGACACAAAACCAACATATGCCGAGCTACTCACTAGTAATTTACTAGAAGATCAGAGGCCTCCTAAATGGAAACCACTTACATGCATAACAATGCAACTAACAACCACAACACATAATAACACACAGACCAGTGTCTCAACAAATAAACCCATAAGGCGTTGCACCACAAAACCTAATTTATTGGTCATAAGTGACTCCATAGTTAGACACAAGGATGTTCCCCTCACCAAGAAGTGGGTTACAGTTAGCAGTCTGTCAGGTGCCAAGATCCATCAAGTCCCTCAAGCACCCAACCAGAAGTACTGGTATGACTCCTTCATAGTCCATGTGGGGTAGAATGACTTGAGACATACCTTTCTGGACTGTATGAAGAGAGACATGACTGAGCTCTCAGATTATGTGTCATGGGTAGGTATGAGACTAGCCATAAGGAGCACTCTACCTTCTCCAAGAATGATGCAACAACACAAAGAAAAAATGGTTGATGTTAACAATTAGCTTAGCTTCTGGTGTCAATCCAAGGGGATCCAATATCAGTCAGCCTGGGAAGATGCAGTCGAACAGGTCATGCTGCTCTGTCAGAGATGGTCTGCACCTGTCTCCTCTAGACTTTTGGATACTGGCAAAGTCATTAGCCACCCCTATGGTGCCTTTTTTAGGCAATGTTAAAATAACCAAACTCCCAACAAAACAAAATCATCTCTAGATAAACTCAAGGTACTGCTACTTAATGCTAGGAGTGTAAACAAGAAACTGTACTCCTTGGAAGCACTTCTCACTTTGGAAGATGCTGACATCTGTGCGCTCACCAAGACATAGTTCAAAAGCGTGGAAAGCACCTGGCTGTGCAGGGCTACAATGTCTTGCATATATTCAGGCCACAAACTGAGTGTGAAAGAAGCAAAGGAGAAAGTGTATCTATCTTCATTAAGGATAAATACACCTTGAGACTAGTCAAACAGTATGACTGTGGGACCAGACAACATCTCAGGTTGCCTTTTAAACAATTTAAAACATGACCAGCAGACTCACTTGGATCCCTGTTTAACCACAGTCTGAAAACTGGCTATATTCCCAAGGAATGGAGGACAAGAACAGTAATCCCTCTGCATAAAGGTGGGGCTATCAACCGACCCTGGGAATTATAGGCCCATAAGCTTGACTAACCTCATCTGCAAGGCCATGGAAAGAATCATTACCTATGTCCTTGTTAGTAAGGTCCATAATCTCTAAACTCTGGACCCAACCCAGTTCAAATTCATTAAAGGTAGATCATGCCTGGCAGACGTGGTTGACTTTTTCAAGAAAGTCACCAAGGCCCTAGATGAGGGAAAGACAGTACATACCCCCTGTCTTGACCTAGCCAAAGCATTTGATATAATCCACACTCAGATGTTATAGAGAAACACTCCCAATTGGGAGTTAACCTGTACCTTACCAGATGGGTAGCCAACTGGCTCACTGACAGGACACATGCTGTCAAAGTGGGTGACTTCACCTCTAGCAAAAGACCAGTCACTAGTGGCATACAACAGGGTTCTGTGCTGGGCCACTTACTGTCTGGAATTTGTTTCTCAGAAGTCCAGGCAAAATTGGATGGCCTGTGGCTGACCAAGTTCGCTAATGATTGCAAACTGGGAGCAATCATCATGTCCCCAACAATATTAATATACTGCAGACAGCATTAACACAGACAAATGATTAGTGCCAAAGCCATGGATTAAAGCTAAATGCAGAAAATATGCATTATTATTCTCTTTGGGAAAGCTAACATCCCTACTAATTACATTATAGACTGCACCGCCCCCAAAGTGTAAACCCATTTGTACATGATCTGGGTACTCAGGTTGATAGCAATCTGAACTTTGACCACCACATATCCACAGTATTGAGGAAATCATTCTATGTGGCTCATCTTATAAGTAAAGGCATTGCATGTAGATCTAAGGATGTTATAATTCCGTTATATTCTGTCCTCATCAGACCAGTAATTGAGTACAGTGCTCCCTTTTGCAAGTATCTCACCAGACATCTGCAATAGCTGGAGAGATCAAAGGGGTTTCTCATAAAGAAATTACAGGGTACACAAAACAAGTCTCACGCAGAAAGTCTGAAAGCCTTGTCACTGTATTCTGTCTCCTACAGGTTGCTAAGTGCTGACCTGTGCCTGGTTTGTAGGGCAGTCTCTGACCCTGCCCTGATGGAAATGCTACACATTCGTAAATCAAACTGTAGGAGAGTCACTCACTCCAGGGCTATTAACCTAACCTCTAACATGAACAGGTCATGTTGTAGAGCTAGACATTTCCCAGAGGCTGCCTCTTCTCTGGAACAAGCTTCCAGTTTGCATGAAACAGAGCCCCTCTCTGACCCTCTTCAAACACAACCTGGATCAAAGGAAGGATGACCATAAATTCATGCTTGGGAGGATGCCCAGGTCCCTCCTGGATAGAGGAAGTTGGTATTAACTACCATAGACCATTACCTCTGCAAACTTCACTTACCTAACCACCTACAACTGGGGTAACTCAGCATGAACATGACTAGGCTTGTAAGGGCTCTAGGGCTATTAGCCTAGTAACCTCCTTTGAACCTATGAAACTATGAACAGTTGAAGGATTTTATCTGTGAGAGGAACAGGGGAAAAAGTCATTTGGGATAAGTCGATCATTCTAATAGAACAAGCTGGTTTGGATTGCCTGATTTGAAGGGGTATTTCAGAGCTACACAGTTAAGGTTCCTATACGTAGCACAAGCAGAAAGATACAATTCAAAGTGCAGATGGATAATGATGAAAGAGTTGGGGGGTGGAGAGCTCAGAAAACAAGGAGAGACTGGGATTTTGGATGCAAATACTTAAGGAGAATAACAATGACCATACAGAATATTATATTCATAAAGTAGCAGAAAGTACTCTAATAACTAAGCCGACACAGGGATGGAGAAAGGATAGTCTGTTGATAGGGATGATTGCAAATCGGGGTACACAGACTAGGCAAGGGGGGGCTGGAATTTACTGGAGAAAATTAGCAAAGGAACCATGGTATCAGGAGCAAGTAATTAGAGAGGGAAATGTAATAGGATCGGAAGAGGCCAATAATTCATTTAGACTACAGGCTATAGAGACTGCCTTCCCTGTCAAAGTCTGATAGCAGAATATAGGTAAAGAGAAAGAAATATGGGGATCCAAAGTGAAACACGAGCACTGGTAGAGTTTTTAGTAGAATCTAGAACAGAATCTGCTGTTAAAAAATGGATAATTTGCAGGCCATATCAAATATTGCATGATAACTATAGGAATCAGTCAGGTTAGAAAGGATTGGGAAGAGAAACTGGCTAAGTATTTCTCAAAGAAAGAAAGGAAGAATATATGTGTGACTCCCAAATGTGCAACACTGTCTAGAAGATTTAGGAACTTTGCTAGGAAGTGTTTGCATACGTATTTTTTATACCTCAAACAGACTTTAAAGAAATTTTTCCTTGGGTAGATTGTAAATGTTGGAGGTGTGATGGGAAGGAAAGAGGTAATTGGGAACATATTTTTGGGATGTAATGAGTTGACAGACTTTAAAAAATTCCCTTTAGTATACTCTTTGTCAGAAATACTGGGTGAGCAAATTGTTGTAACTAAGAAAATTATTTTTGGGCTATGATACAGAATCGGAATTGCCAAGATGTAGTAAGGCTTGCTGAATTTAATTCTTGTGGCTGCCAAAAAAAAAAGCAGTTACTAGAAAATGGATATCAAAATCTAAACCAGCTGTACTAGAAGTAGTGAATATATTAACAGAGATAAAACAACTGGAAGTGGCATCTTTAAAAAAGGGTAGGAACAAATTATATATAAAAAATGTGAATTGTGGGAAAATTACATGCAGAATAATGTTTTGGAGGAGGAATGAGTTTTAAGTGAAGGCAGTACTTGAATGAGCATTGTATGTTTGACTGACAACGACAGGATAAATTATAAGTGATGTATAACACTTGCAATAGAAAATACGTCAGTAAGGTTTGTTTTCATGTATATAAATGTATGATTGCCTATGTCATAAGTGATGATTCAATACAGATGTTTGTTGTTTTAAAAAAGAAAAACTCTACCAGTGCTGGTCTTTCACTTAGGATCCCACTATTCATTTTTCTTTGTCTGTATTCTGATATCAATCCTTGACAGGGAAGGCAGTCTCTAGCCTGCAGTCCATATTAAATATTGGCCTTTTCCCATTCCATTACCTTTCCTCTCTAATTATTTACTCCCAGTACCTTGTTTCCTTTGCCAGTTTTCTGCAGTTAATTCTAACTCCCGCTTACCTATTCTCTGCACCTCTGATTGCAGTTATCCCTATTGGCTGAATCTTTTTTCTCCATTCCAGTGTTAGCTTAGTTCTTCCTTCTAAACATTAATGATATAAAATGGGTTATGTGCTTTACAGTTCACTGACAAGTTTAACAAAGTCAACAAAAGTCCAGTCTTTTTCAGCCACTTTTTCTTGTAAAGCCATATATCACAAATGTGATTGATGCTTTATAGTCCCACATTTATTCACTAATTTCAGTGTTGCTGGTCTTCCTCATGTTCATCTCCATCTAACACAAGACTGCAGTCCAAGGTACACCTGATTATTCTAGTCAACTCCTGTGCTTTTTATTTTTTTTTTTTTTGGCTCTCAAGAATTTTCCTTTGGAACATTGGGAAAGATTCCACTGGCAATGTCTCTCTATGAGCTTTGCTTCCCATTGTTCTGACAGTAAAGTCCCTTTCTGCTTGCTGGCTCACTTTTTGATGAATACGCTTTTTTTATTTCCTCCTTAGCCTGTCCTACATCAACAAATGTCTTTTATCCTCCAGGAAATAAAATACTCTGAAGACAGCTGGAAACAGCAGCTTGAATCTTACACTTGTCTCTCAGCATTCCCTGATTGCTAGAATAAATTTGCTTCTCTCCTGTCTGGTGTACAGTGAATAATTGTTTTCTACAAATACTCTGCTCTCTCCAAATTTTGATACTCTGTTCTTCTGTCATAGTTTTGTCAGAATCAGATATTTCTGCTGGTATGATCACATTTTTACTTCTTTAGGTCTTGACTGCTCTTTCATGACCAAGACTGGAGCATCCACTCAATGTGTCCTTTCTACTAACAAATCCTGTTGTGGATCATCAGTCCTGTTGTTTATTTGTGCTTTCATAAAATGTATGTAGCCCCTTCCTTCCAGTTTGTCTACTACAGCAGAAAATCTCAGGTTTTCAATGCAAACTCTGCTCTGACTTCACAATCTGCTGTATTTTTGAAACTTCTTGTGTAGCCTCATACTCAGACAGATTTTTCTTAATTTTGACATCTGATTTTTGCAGTTTTTTCAGTTAATTTGAAGAGGTACTTAAAGATTCTTCTATTGTTTAAACTTTTTGCTACTTGAGTTGATATAGTCATTCAATGTTTCATTTATTTTGATCATCTCTGAGTACATTTGATTTATTTATTTTTTCTCTAATTACTGGAATCCATGTCTTGAACCAAAGTTTGAACTGCCTTTTTGCTAAACAGCTACAGAATTCTTCCTAGACAGTGATTTCTCTTCATCTTTTCTGGTTGATTTTTTTTCAGGTTTTCTAAATTTCTTATTTGCTGGCATCCAGGCAGTGTACTTACTAGCCAGTAACTGAATTTTACTAAAGAAACATCTTCAAAGGCACTTCTTTTTCTCAGCTTCTGTTTTCACACTGGGAGAGCTGAAGTTAAGCTGTTGATCAGTGTGCAGCCATCTTGGAAGTCTTTGCTAAAGTGTTATTCATGTAAATAGAAACGTTACACTTCAAAAGTATAAAGGTGGACTTTTTGTAAGTTTATGTGAGCCTTTGACAAGCATGTGACAGCCTTCAGATGCCATAATGATAACAGTAGATATAATGTATTTTAAGATGATTAATTTGTTTGCAGATATTTTCTTTCCATCTGTTTGTATTTTTTAAAGTATCCTTCTATAGCTTGATTCATTGGGTGATTCTATCTAAGACATTACTTTATGGTAGATGTATATAATTATTTGTATTTGTTAACCACTATAGCTCACTGATGCACATGTGCCATTTTCCGACTCTGTATGGGAGTCCTATCTGATTAAGTGGCTTGTTCATAGTTGCACAGAAAACAAATGGAAGATGACAGAAAATCCTGTATTACAAGATGAAGCTTGTTAACAGTGCATAGCCTTCATTCCTATATTAACATCAGACAAAGAAATGGTGTGGGAGAAGTCTTGGAGCATTTTAATGTTAACTGCTAAATGTAGATTCACATATCATGCTTATGGTGTCTTAAAGAAGCAACCCTATATATATTTGATGAAGTTTATCAAAACCTGATAGTATTAGACCATTACCAATTTTTTTATCTGCCGCCAAGGAAAAACACCACTATACTCCAGACAATTTCCAATAGCATCTGCTGATTCATTTCAAAGTCACTCCTCTTAACAGTATCACTGTGCCACCCTAGAAAAAGTCATATGGCTACCCATAAAAAAAAGATCCAACCTAGTGTTAGGATCCCAGCTCTACAAACTACTCCAACTCTGCCTAGGTAATCCCCCTGTAGCTGACCTTCATGAAAAAAAAAATCTTTATGCAACCCCAGGCATTTCTTGCAAGGGACATCAAGTCTACTTATCCTTAGAACCAGACTCCACAGTGCTGTATATGCATTCTCCTCTCAAGCACATACTCTTTAGTAAGCTCTCCCCACTGACCTAAAGTAATTGACACTTCCCCCAAATTCAAAATGCAGGTCTGAAGACATCTCTTCATCCAAACCAAATGCTCCTGCTTCAACACAGGACATAACATCTAGCATATTATCTTTTTCTGTTTTCCACATTTTTGCTTCTCTCATAGAACTACCGAAGGATGTCCCACTTTAGAAACTAATGTAAATATTTTGTACTCTGCCTGTTTATTATAATGCATGTATACAGTGTTGTTTTTATCTGAACTACTCTGTTATTGCTCATGTATCTGCCTTTTTTGTTTGTAAAATGTTTTACACTTCACCGGGGCTGATGCTAAACATGGTCAATACTGATCTGTGCAATATCCCGGTAAAAAATAAATAAATATTAAAATTTTATTAAAATGTAGTCTTCTGTACAAAACTCCTGCCTACATATGTATGTTCTGCCCATCTCTCTCTCTCACGCACTGACACACACACACACACACACACACACACACACACACACACACACACACACACACACACACACACACACACACACAAAGAACTAGATATCAGCTCATAGCCTTAGTTCTTTGTGTTAAACTGTTATATAATACCTTGCTGCAATAGCACAGGGGGATAAAACCCTCAGTGCAACTAAGATGATCATTGTTCCACTAGCGCGCCCAGGGATGGGAGAAAGGTAAATGGTGGTGTACACTTTACTCTTTCTAGGAAAGGAAACAAGCTTGGCTCCCTGTTTGGGCAACGCTCAGTGGAAGCTCTGGATGGTGCATTCCATGGATTGAGTCAGAAGACACATGATTTTAGTGTATTGCTTGGCGGGTCAGGGGTCAGTCACATGGGGAAGCTTGTTTGATTCTTTTCTAAGCCTGACAGCAATAGTGTCCCTCTAGAGCCACCAAAGGGATGTTATGAGCAATAGTGTCCCTCTAGAGCCACCAAAGGGATGTTATGAGCAATTTTGTCCCTCTAGAGCCACCAAAGGGATGTTATGAGCTTCTGGGAGGTCCACTTGATACAAGACAACAGCTGAGCAGAAAAAACACCTTTATCAAACAACACAAAGCTTTCAGGTATAAAACCCTTTCTCAATGATTGACAACAGGTACAATAAATCATCCATTTAAATCATATGATTAATTAACTATAAAAGCACTGAAGAAACTTGATACTTTTAAATCATGTACATAAAATTATACTTTTGTGTTCTGTATCTTAACTAACACAGGTTTCAATGAAACACCTGCATTCAAACCTGGAGCTATATCAGCTGATAGCCTCACAATCCATTCATATTCTCTAATATCCAGAAGATTACATAGGTCCCCACCTCTAATGGATATATTAATACAATCAATGACTCTGAACTTAAATCTATGCACAATTCCACAACTTTATGTTCTATGATCCATTCTTTAAACTTAATAAACAACATTATTTGTGATGAGTAAAACTATTGCCTTTAGATGGGTCATCACCAGTGCATTTAAAGATATCAGCACAACAACTACAATTATGGCAACAAAATGTGCCATTACCCATTACATTAAGTAAATTAGGCATTACATTTTCAAAATCTTTATACCCCAACATGCTTTTAATCATCCTCATGTTCCTGTAGGTAAAATATGGTTTATCACCCACAATTGACTTAATATCAGTAATGAACCTTAATCCTGCCTCATCCAGTGGAGTACTTGATGGACCATTTACATTCGTATCTACCCTTAAAAAAATAGGTTCATATAAAGTATGTCTATTGGATAATATATATTCTCTAGCCTCAGCTAATAGAGCAATTGAATAACCACTCTCCCTAAAATCATTACAAGTCTCATTCATTTGTTCTAAAAATACATTATTATCAGTGTTCAGTCTACAACTATACCCTTAAAAACATGAGGTGCATGCATACTAGATGCATGTAGATATCTACCAGACGACACCTCCTTCTTAAATACAGATCCTGCTTCTTTAGAGCAATGTCCAGAAAATTTATAGATGTTGTTGAAAATTCAGCCTTAAATCTCAAAAAGGAAGTTGTATTATTTAAAAACATAATGTAATCCATCAGTTCATTCGATGTACCCTTCCATAAGAGGAAACAGTCATCCACAAACCTCTGATAAAAAATGAGATTATCATTCAAAAAACCTTCCCCATTGAAAATATACACCTGTTTGTTGCAGATAATAATTCTTGTCAAACAAAAATACATTATTTTTCAAAACCAAATCTAACAACATACAAACATTCTCAATATGCCTGGTGGACAATGAAGAATAGTGTGTTAAAAATTCTTGTATGGACTCTAGCCCATGATCATTCGGGATGACCGTAAATAGTGATGTGATATCCATCACCACCATATACACCCCATCACAATCCATATTCAGCTGCTTCAAACCCATATACCAAAACTTAAGTTTAAGGAGGAAATCAGTACTATCCTTAAGTACTGTCTCACATTTATTCAGTAATGGTTGTAACTGCCTTTGTAAATACAGAGAAATGGGCTCAGTTATCCAACCATTCCCTGAGACAATAGGTCTCATTGGGGGGTTATCTCGAGATTTGTGTACTTTCGGAATACCATAAAGTTGTGGTGTAATGGGACTAGGAACAGTAAAAAAATGAAATAAATCTAATGAAATGTCACCTGACAATTGAAGCTCATATATACACATGTTAACATAACTGATATGCTTCTTAACATCCACAGGTGATATCTGCTTAAATGCTATATCATCCCCAAGTAAAGATAATACAGAACTTATATAATTAGCTCTATCCAATACCACTGTAGAGCCAACCTTGTCCGCTTGTTTGATTACAATGCTTGGATTTTCCTTTAGTTCATTTAAGGCCATAAATTCACAGTATGTAAGATTAAAACTATTAATACACCTTCTAGATGCATATAACTGCCTTATTTCAACATGCATGGATCATACTGTTCATTTTAAAAATCAACTTCAAAGCTATACCTTCTTTAGAAGCGAACAATGTTCCTCTCTCAGAGAAAAAGTGGAAAGGTTTACAATGCCTGCCATTACCTCCTGGCTACTTTCAGTTGTTTTCATCCATTAGAGGTGGGGACCTATGTAATCTTCTGGATATTAGAGAATATGAATGGATTGTGAGGCTATCAGCTGATATAGCTCCAGGTTTGAATGCAGGTGTTTCATTGAAACCTGTGTTAGTTAAGATACAGCACACAAAATTGAAATGATTTTATTTATATATATTTTTATTAATACATTTCGTATTCAGCAGTTAGGTCCACTTGATAAACAGACCAAAATGTTCCCTACTACCCAATTCATACCTTGCAGGGAAGGGACAGCCAGTAAGCTCGATATGAGGAATAAATGAGCTTCGGCTCTCACCTTGTGAAAGGGTATTGGGCCCAATGTTCAAATTGTCTCAGAGAAGCTATTGGGCCCAATGAATCCAGGAGAGAAGGGGGGAACTTCAGGAGAAACAAATAGGCCATTTGGACACTTAGTGGGGTCCATTGCTTTAGCCAGGCAAATGGGGTTGGGGCAAACATAAAAACTGCCATATAAAAAAAAAATCACATAAACATATATGTGCGCACACACAGTTGCATAATAAAATGTGTATGTGTGTTTTATGTGTGTGACGTGTTCATATGCATGTGTAGGGCTTATATCTGATAGGATCAGACTGAGGGAATGCAACTAGTAACATTCTGTATGCAGAATGCTGCCTCACTCCATGCTGGGAGACATTATGCCGCTCTAAGTTTCATTCCTTCAGTCCATGTTTTGGAGATATTACTTAAGTATAATGTTATTGCAATATGTGTCTGAATGGTAGCTTTAATCACCGTGTTATTCTCTGCAGTCTCATTTTTTAGTTATTTATTTTCTTTTACTACCCACTTAGTTTAGCAGTACCTTGGAACTTCTATATGGGCATGCTTAAACCAGTAGTTTTCTAAAACTATTTTAAATTACTAACTATACTAATTGACAACTGGGGTGGTGGTGCTGTGGTAGCGTTGTCGCCTCACAGTTAGACGCTGACCGTTCGATTCTCAGTTAGAGCGTCTTCTGTGTGGCGACATGCATTAATGGGCGTTCCTTCATTGAAGGTTGTGCATTAGGCCCAGCAAGCCAGCACATAAAACTCTACTGCCAATCATTAGCGGACCGGAGTTCCGCTGTGGCGACCCCTAACTGGGAAAAGCCGAAAGACACACTAACTATACTAATTGACAGAGTCCACTATTATGCTGTTTTGTAATATATGTGATACACTACTATTTTTTATTTTGTCACAGAATTTCTGAGATGTAGGGTGGCCATGGTGGTGCAGCGGTTAGCATTGTCACCTCACAGCAAGAGGTTCGATCCTCGGCTGGGGTGCCTTCTGTGCAGAGTCTGCATGTCCTCCCTGTAGTCACGTGGGTTTCCTCCTGGTGCTCTGGTTTCCTCCCACATCCCAAAGACATGCTGTAGGTGGATTGGACACTCTAAATTGGCCCTGTGTGTGTGTGTGTGTGTGTGTGTGTGTGTGTGTGTGTGTGTGTGTGTGTGTGTGTGTGTGTGTGTGCCTTCTGTGGAAGGTTGGGCGCAGGGCTGGCAACTCAACACTGTAAAACTCTACTGCCAATCTTGAGCAGACAGGTGATCTGCTGTGGCGACCCCTAACCGGGAAAAGCCGAAAGAAGAAGTTGAAACTGACCTTTGAAATCCTAGGTATAGCAAGATACACTCCATGTAAGCCATGTTGTACAGAATTATCTAAGAAGGATAGCATTTTACTCTGTTACAGAGTTTTTAATAACTATTTTAGACCTTATGCTTTGTTTTACAAAATTTCTTTATTTTGGTAGAGTAGGTAGCAGTATATGAGTTGGTGTACAGATCTGTAACCTTTGTCTACACCCTTGTTTGGGGTCAGCCTACCACTTGGTTAGCATTTTATTTTAATGTTAGTTTGTTAGTTAGTTAGCTAGCTAGCTACCGTTTGTTAACCAGATTGGTGCACTGCTCCAAACACCCTTTCCACACATGTCCTGGCCATTCATGGAACAATTTAAAAATAGTTTAGATACATACAGTCAATAAAGGAGACATGAGAGTGTGTGTTTGTGTGTGTGTGTGTGTGTGTGTGTGTGTGTGTGTGTGTGTGTGTGTGTGTGTGTGTGTGTGTGTGTGTGTTCATACCTCTCAACCTCTTAGAGCAAGAAATCTGGATATAGCCATAAATACAAGTCAGACAAAGGCCCAAACATAGGGACAATTTTTAAATATTACTCTTACAAACTTAGAATGTTGATAGAATAACAGGTTTTGCATTAGCAAGAAGTTTCTGAAGCATATGAAGTCAGAAACTTGAATGTATGTCATTATTTACTAACTTCAGTCTTTAATGATTTACCTCTAATTTGCCAGAAAACCTCAATTTTATGAAAAACAGACCAAAAACATGAGGCCAAAATCTGGACATTCTGTGAAAATCTGTACAGTTGAGAGGTATGTATGTATGTATGTGTGAGTATGATATGTAAAATCACACAGTCATTCATTAGCATATTAATTAGCCATAGTCCCAATATGACAAAGGTTAAAGAATGAAATGAATTAAGTTACATATTACAGTTACAAGTTGCAATTGATGCTAGGGATTTTTACTGTGTGATAACTAACATCAATTTACCAAATATAATTGTTGCAACTACAAATCATTGTGTGAATGCTTGTATTTCTATTGTATAAGAGCATATTTATTTTGCTGAAGACTGCCACTTTAGTTCAGTGTTTGCTCCTTTGGATAGCAACTTATTTAATTTCCTAGTTGATTTTAGAAGTGTCTGTAAGATCCCATGTATTTATAGATGCTGGAAGGTAACAGTAACAGTTTGAGCATAAGGGATACTCCCTTTTGTCGATATCTAATGGTGGAGCATGGAGCCCTGTCAGTTCCGTCTATAGCTGATGGTGGAGCATGGAGCCCTGTCAGTTCTGTCTATAGCTGATGGTGGAGCATGGAGCCCTCTCAGTTCCGTCTATAGCTGATGGTGGAGCATGGAGCCCTGTCAGTTTTTTCTATAGCTGATGGCGGAGCATGGAGCCCTATCAGTTCTGTCTATAGCTGATGGTGGAGCATGGAGCCCGATCAGTTCTGTCTATAGCTGATGGTGGAGCATGGAGCCCGATCAGTTCTGTCTATAGCTGATGGTGGAGCATGGAGCCTGATCAGTTCTGTCTATAGCTGATGGTGGAGCATGGAGCCCTATCAGTCCTGTCTATAGCTGATGGTGGAGCATGGAGCCCGATCAGTTCTGTCTATAGCTGATGGTGGAGCATGGAGCCCTATAGCTGATGGTGGAGCACTGATGGTGGAGCATGGAGCCCGATCAGTTCTGTCTATAGCTGATGGTGGAGCATGGAGCCCGATCAGTTCTGTCTATAGCTGATGGTGGAGCATGGAGCCTGATCAGTTCTGTCTATAGCTGATGGTGGAGCATGGAGCCCGATCAGTTCTGTTTATAACTGATAGTGGAGCATGGAGCCCTATCAGTCCTGTCTATAGCTGATGGTGGAGCATGGAGCCCGATCAGTTCTGTTTATAACTGATAGTGGAGCATGGAGCCCTATCAGTCCTGTCTATAGCTGATGTGGGGAGCATGGAGCCCGCCCGTCTGCCTTATAGGTGGTGGTGGATGGACATGCCCTATCAGTCTGTCTATGTCTGATGGTGGAGCAGGTGGAGCATGGAGCCCGATCAGTTCTGACAAACTTGCACTCTAATTTCGTAGCACCTTCCTGCTGTATGTGCTGCTACAATGTCCACTCTTTGTAAGAGGAATAAATACCTTAAGGCAGAGCACCCTGATGCAACTGTTGTGTTTACATTTAAGAAATCTAGAACATTTCACTACAGTAAGACATATATATTTCTTAAGTGTTGCACTTTAACTTGTTAAAGCTTTGTTCCAAACTTAGGCAAACTTAGTTGCATTTGTGTGGCGGAAAGACTTGAACCCCCTCCCCAGAAAAATGCCTGTTTAAACCTGTAAATTAGATTTCTGAAACTGCCTGTCAAGGAAAAGATTAAGCACATATTTCTTGTGTACAGAAGCACTCACACCCGTCTAATTATGATTAGAACCTAATTAGAAAAGGAATGTGATTTTAAATAGCAGACAATCCTATGCTGACATTAAGATTGAAGCCTGCTGTTTCACAGAATTGGAGGAGGAGCTCACTTTATATGCCATCTCTTTCTCTGTCCTCCTCTGCAGGGATCTTCAGTTCCAATGTCTATATTAGGCTGTGAGGTAATTAACACTAGAAGCTAACTTCAAACAAACACCCACTTGGGCAACAGTTAGCAGCAAGCTGGGAAGGCACACCTTTGCAGGGAAGAAAGGAATCTGCTTACTTTGATGGAATCAGGATGTTATTGTTTGTCTTTTAGGTTAGTGACTCATTGAGTTGTCACCTAGCCACACCAGGGCCTGATTTGTCTGCATGTGACATTACTGTATAATTACAATAATTCATTATGAAGCAACTACACTTTGATGTTGTGAGCTGCATTTCTAATCAGAGCTGGATCAAGGTCAAATGGGGCCCTACGCAGGGTAATGGATCAGGGTCCCCCATACATAGCCCCCTGCAGCTATTCTAGTGGCCTATTACTTGGCTATTTCTCCCCATTTACTATAAACACTGTTCATACCCTTCAGTGTGCATACTGTTTTCTGCTTTACATCTACAATGATTACAGATATTTGGATTTAATTAAAAACTTTTATTTCAAATTTTATAGCACAAACACTGATATACATTTGATAAACAAGGAAATATAGTCTCACAATGAAAACAGACTTAGCATTGAAACTTCTCTGCCCTTGAAACTCACATTCACTGAAACAGCACTGAAACCCACTTTCAAAGAAAATGCATCTGGCCAGTAGCACATTGATTTGAAAATAGCCCAAAGGTAAACTTAAAGGCCCTTGCACACATTTTTAGGGCCATAAATATATGCATGTGTTCTTTGATCCACCATCCTGAGTGTATTAAATTATATTCCTTGTATAGTACAGCACCACTTGTTAGTGTGTGTTTTAAATTTGTAGTTTTGAACATTTTTCCAGTAAGCAATGAAACAAAATATATGAACCAATAATTACAATACTGCCCATTTGAGAACATTTCACCCATAAAAGCCCACTAAAACTCCTGTCAATACAATCCACCGATATCAGTCAATATGCATAATCTCTGCAGAAGTAAAAGTCATCTGAATAATTCCACATTAAACAGATAGCTAATGAACAGGTTGCTGCTAGCAAACAACATTATATTTCAGTGTTTCATCTACAAATTCAGTGCCTGCTGCCCTTGAAGAATAAGTTGCCTATGTTACATTAAGCTGGTAATATTGCAATAGGGAATGGATAGCAAACTGATAACAGGTTCATAGTTACTAGGCATCTCATCCAAAGGAGGACACACTCAGAACTGCAGCAACCCACCCCCCCAAAAGGACAACATAGTGTAAGCAATTCAGCTGCATTCTGTGGTAGTAGAACCCACGGCCCTCTGCATCAAAAGCAACTATACTACCTATTGCGCTACTAAGTTTTTCAGTTGTATTATCCACTAGTGATGCCATTTGCTAAATAAAACAGTTGCACATTGTAAACAGACAGTATGAGAAGCAGTAAACTTCCCTTTCCTTGAAGCTCAAAATTCCTTGAAAATGCGTTTGAAACTCAATTCCTTGAAAAATGCTTAACCTGAATCTCAAAATGCATTTCCTTGAAAAATGCACCTGAAAGTCGGTTCCTTGAACAATGCAACTTGATAGTTGGGGTAGATGATTCAAGCTGTTCTTTCCAGTAACTAAGGTGCAGGGTTTTAGCCTGAGCACTTTACTAGTCACCTCCTATCCCTAACTAGGACATTTCACTCTCACACATACACCCCTACCTACCTCTGAACCTCTTAGTGCAAGAAATCTTGGGGTCTATATCATAACAATGAAAGTGCATATGTGTGACTACATAAAAGTCAACACATAATGCGCAAAAGCTGTAAATAGCAAACGGCCACAAGATCAAATTTTTTTCCAAGTGAAAAAATTCACGTGGCTGTTCGGAAAAAATAAAAATAAAAAAAACATACACCCCTCCTAACTAAATATACCAACTCTGAGACCGCACTATAGCGAAAGAAAGGGCAACTCCATGTAGTTGGCCAACTACCTCCTTGCCCTGTAACATATTCATCGAATCACTTAAATGCGGTTCGATGAATATGTGTTACTCTTTACATGTGCGCTCAAAAGCACTTTCGTGCTTCTAATATAGACCTGAAATCTTGACATAGCCTAAAATAAATAGGGACAACTTTTAAATATTGCTCCCATGAACTTAGAAAGTTACTAAAATAATAGGATTTGTGTTAGTATGCATTTTTCTAAAGAATATAAAATCTGAAATTCAAATGTCTGTCATTATATAGTAACTTCAGTCCTCAATGATTTTCAAGAAAATCACAAATTTTATGAAGAACAGACCAAAAATATGGGGCAAAAATCTGGACAATTGAGAGGTATGCTACCTCCCTATCTCTTACACACACACACACACACACACACACACACACACACACACACACACACACACACACACACACACACCCCTACCTATCTACCGCTTACATACATACATGCACATACACACACCTACCTCTTACTTGTCCATCTGTGGTCCATAGTCCAAACATTACCTTGTACCCAAATATTGCACATGCTCGCATACCAGCATACTTGCACACATACCTCTTATTTGTCTGTCCTTAGTCTGCAGTTAAAACATCTTCCTGTATTCAAAATTTGCATGTGTGGAAGATGAAGATGTAAACCGGTTGCACAGACACAATGTGTGAGCAAACGGATGCAAAGAGCATTCGTAATGAACAACTTCCTTTAAAAAAATTTTATTTTTTTTTTTAAATAAAAAAAATGAATCCCCCACCAGAGAGCCCTCTCCCAGCCAAACGGGCCCTAGGAAACTGCATCGGTCACTTAGTGCTGGATCGGGCTCTGTTTCTAATGTGTCTGAGATTGTTGTTTTAATAAACTGTTCAACAATGTTACTACTTTAACAGTCAACTCTTCCAGTAACTTTTAGCAGAAATACAGAAGGGCAGTCCTAGATATTCCAGGGCATTCCTCTTTTTTTTCTCTCAGCTCTGTCATTAGCTATATATGTTGCTCTGAGGAGGTCCTGCCAATATGGTGACAAGATTTTTTTTCCTCAATAGTTTTTCCCCTCTTCTCCTGCTATATGCAATATTATATGTAGTGCATCAATGTCATCCCAAGAAAAACTATTTCTTCACCTCAGCTACAGGATATCTTCAAGCTAGTTCCTGCCTCCAAATCCCAGTGACTAAGATCTAGTGTTTATGTTTATGTATCACAGGTAACTATTATAATCTACATTTATGAGTACACAACTTATTTTATGATATTAGGCGGTGCAGTGGTGCAGTGGTTAACGTTGTCACCTCACAGCAAGAGGTTTTCTGGTTTGAGTCTTGGCTGGGGTGCCTTCTGTGTGGAGTTTGCATATTCTCCCTGTGTTCGCGTGGGTTTCCTCCAGGTACTCTGGTTTCCTCCCACATTCCAAAGACATGCATCTGGAGCATTTCTCCCCAGGCCTCCACTGAAAACAGGCTCTGTGGAACCTAGTTGGACTTTCCTGGTCAACAAATGATAAATAAAAATAAAAAAAAAAAGTTAAAAAAATTAGAACATACAGCGCTACCACTTTAAAAAATATTACTGTGATAACTGCCATGCAGCTTTCATCACCTATGTAGTACTCCTCAGTTTCTGGAGCTGCCTCATATCTAGTATCTTTATAGTTAGTAGTAGAGATAGAATTTATTATGTTAAGAATGCATGGGCTCAAAGCAGAATAAAAAATGGATAAGGTATGTAATGTAATGCACACAGTGAAACATGCAGAAACTCTTTTTTTTCTGTTTAAATCTGTTACTTTTCTGTGGTATCACATGTAAAAAAAAACAGAGTATTTTAGGCAGCTCTTCACTTGATATATCAGTTTGGGAGATCCAGTTTAGGGGAGCTAGTCCAGATATGTATTTCAGTTATAATTTTTTGATAACCTCTCCTGCAGTACTTTCTACAGTCAGGGAGTCAGGTGACTATAAAGGGGATCCGATCCAAGGAATGCTATAGCCCTGTAGAAATAATGACCCTGTACAATTCCGATACGTCTTTGGTTGCACATAAAAAGGAATTCCAATGGTGGTTACATGGGTCAAAACATACAGGAGTGAAACTCTGCTAAAAAGTTTGTCATGGTAACTCCAGTAATTCTGCTGCAGTGCCCATTATTGTCAGACCTCATTAGTAACCCTTGCCATGTTACTTGAGCCATGCATCCTTAATCCTGACTCTATGTATTGAATAATAGCTCATTATATTCAGCTTTGTTATGTAAAGTTGTTGCTTGATCTCCTTTAACCTCAGCCTGAATTTGTTTGTGTCTTTCGGCTTTTCCCGGTTAGGGGTCGCCACAGCGGAACTCGGTCCGCTAATGATTGGAAGTTGATTTTTATGTACGGGCTTGCCAGGCCTGACGCACAACCTTCAACGAAGGTACACCCATTCATGCATGTCTCCATGCAGAAGATGTTCTAGCTGAGAATCGAACCGGACAGCGTCTTACTGGGAGGCGACAACGCTACCGCAGCACCACCATGGCGGGTAACAAAATCTCACTGTCCTTCCTCATCTTTCTTTCCAAATTAATTATTTCTAACCCCTAAAATTCTACAGCCTCTACTTCTTGCAAATCTTTGAATTCTCAGTTTCTCTTCATTCTTCTAACCATTGCTGTTTTCATATCCTTTACCCCATTTTTAGCTGAGTGTGAGCTAATTTTTCCCATGCTCCTTCCTTGCACCTCTGCAGTCATCTCATCTCATACTTTCCACATCTGCACTTTAATTTCCTTACCTCCCCGTTAACCATGCCCTTCCACTTTCCCCTCTCTCCATGTATTTCATGAGACTCCCCCTCTTTGTAAATATACTTTGTAAGTCAAATACTTTACCTGTTGTTCTCAGTAAGTATGATTATCCATCCTTCCAGCTATCCAACCTTAACTCACGTTTTCTCATTTTTGCACATAAACCGGAATCATCATATAGAAACAATGTTCACACCAGAAGGTGGGTAGCCTTGCCACAGTTGTTCTTCCATACCACATACGCACACTTGCACACTTACATCTATAACAAGTTGAGAGTGTCCAATCTTTCTACTGCATGTCTTTGGAATGTCAGAGGAAACCAGAGCAACTAGAAAAAAAACCCACATATACATAGGGAAGACATGCACACTCCATACAGAAGGCACACAAGCCAAGACTCAAACTAGAGAGCTTCTTGCTGTGAGGTGACAATGCTACTCACCATACCACTGTGCTACCTCTCCTACTGCATTTACCTTTTACGTTTTCATGATACGTGATCCTGTCTGTCATGTATAGACTAAGTCATCTATTTTACCAAATAATACTCTCTGTTTTATCATAAAATACACTGTCATCATTTTAGCATTTTAAATCAACATACTTTATAATATTTAAGCAATAACTGCTAACCATTGCTGTTTTCATATCCTTTACCCCATTTTTAGCTGAGTGTGAGCTAATTTTTCCCATGCTCCTTCCTTGCACCTCTGCAGTCATCTCATCTCATACTTTCCACATCTGCACTTTAATTTCCTTACCTCCCCGGCGCAGTGGTGCAGCGGTTAACATTGTCACCTCACAGCAAGAGGTTCACCAGTTCGATTCTCAGCTGGGGTGCCTTCTGTGTGGAGTTTGCATGTTCTCCCTGTGTTCGCGTGGGTTTCCTCAGTACTCGTTTCCTCCCACATTCCAAAGACATGTATCTGGAGCATTTCTCCCCGGGCCTCCGCTGAAAACAGGCTATGTGGAACCTAGTCGGACTTTCCCGGTCAACAAATGATAAATAAATAAATAAAAAAAAAACTGATGACGTGGTGTGGTATATTGAAGATTTATCCATAGTTGGAGTGGTTGGATCACAAGGGCAAGGCCCGAGTGATTAAATAAAGCCAACCGTGGGTAAATTTCAATATACCACAACCACGGAGTCGGTTATTGCTATTATACAATGTCATTATTTAAGAAAAAAATACTTACTTTTCTTAAATAACCTTTGTATAACTGTGCCGTGCTGTCCTTCTGTGGCTGGTGGTATCTTGCTGCCTTGTTTTGATGTACTATGCATGCATATGGGACTTGCGTTCTCACGCATGCCCACTACATCAATGCTTTGTTAAGGAAGGAAAGGAGAAAAGAAAGTCTCCGTTGCTCTGTTTTTTTTTTTAATTAAAAAAAAAGTTTGGGCTACTTTAGGGGTAGGAGAGAGACAAAATGGAGGAAATGCAAAGAAAATCAGGTATGTGTCTTTAGTTTTAAATAACGTACCTGATTTTCTTTGTAATTTCTCCATGCTGCCTCTCTGGTATGTCTGAAGTCCGGACTTTACATTTTTTTTAGTTTTTATTGAAAAAAATATAAAAGTTATAGAATATATGAACAGAAAGAAGTCCTGGTAACCGGACCTTTTTCCATTGGTATATTCTGGGATTTACATCGGGCATGGTGGTTGGGCTGGCCAATCAGCATGCACATTTTGCAATATTAATGGGCAGTCATTGTATAATTGTGTTTATTGTACTTGTTAACACTGTAAGAAGTACAGCTTCCCTTCCCAAGCCTCTTTTCAAAATGGGTTTTGTCCTTTGGAATTTCCTGGTTTTGAAATGTAAACAAACAAAAAAAAAGTAAACAAAGTCCATTGTGTGATCTTGAGCTGATTAAAGCCTGCTGGGTCCCTTCCTATCTTTATCAGTTTTACTGGGTGTCCATGCCTCTGTTAATATTAGTGGGTCCCTCATGATTATGCAGTCCTGTTTATTTTCTAACTTGGTTAAACCTGAAGTAGTCCCAAACTATTAATTTTGCTTACCCTTCCCACAGTGAGTTTTTTTTTCTGCTGGAAGGGTCAATATTTGTCCTTTATGGTTAAGTTTAGGCAGCCATTTGGGGTGAAGATTAATCAAGCATTGCCAAATAAATTCACTGTTAATCCTACTGGGGCCCCAAAGGTCTCATGGTGGCCCCCTTACTTTAGCAAAGTAAGTGGCAGAATGTCACAGTGCACTGACCCTGTGATGCATACTTGGGCTTGCATACCATTAGTTTATTTATTTGTATAGTGTAGCTCCTTAACAAATATATTTACTTTCCTCATTGTCCAAGGATTCCCCTGGGTTAGGAAGGTATAATGTTAAACAGCCTGTCTTGTATTGATTTCAAGCATTTTTCTGTGATTAAATTCTAATGAACGGAAACATCTTGTTATCTAATTGATTTATTTACTCTTCCAGCATCAGACAACAAACATCCACTATATATGCAAAATAGACTGATAAGGTCCACGAGATAGACTTGTTTTTAACTAGACTTCTATCTTCTCCTTTAAAGATCTTTTCTAAGAGGAACCATAAAAAAGACACTAATGTATTTGCAATTTACATATTACACAGATGACTTTAATGTGACATAAGGCCCATTTGTTTCTTCAGCACTAGCCATATCCCTTCCTGTAGGATAAGCTGTTGACTGTTGACCAAAAACTTTTTTTCTTATGCCTCCCCCCACCCCCAGGCTTTGACTGTTATTATTATTATTCATGTGCATTATTTCACAGTTTTAACCAGTTTTCTTAACAGAAATGTACGGTTGATATTATTGCTAATATTATTTCATGCTTCATGAAGGAATGTTTGGCCAACATTTGTTTTGTGCAAGTAAAACTTACATTGGCCTCCCACTGAACTGAAAATTAATTATTTAATTTAGCTAAAATAATAAAAACAGTTTGTATTGCAGGGAACATTGCGATTGCACTCCATAATCAAGGAAATACAGGCTCATTAAGCACATTTCTGACATTTGAAATGTTTTTAATACATTTTTGTTAAGCACTCCCTCACTGCTGTTAAGCTCTAGTCTTGAATTAGAGCATTAACAAAGTAGTTGAGGGGACCAGAAAAAATAGATTTAAAACATTAAACACTTCATTCAGCACTTCTCCTTTTTTGGTTGAGTGGTGTGTGTGTGACTAGTTTTAAAGCTTTTTGTTGTTCCCGCCACTGTTTTTGTGTATATATATATGTGTGTGTGTGTGTGTGTGTGTGTGTGTGTGTGTGTGTGTGTGTGTGTGTGTGTGTGTGTATATGAGTGGATAGTGGGCATTATGTATGTGTGTGTGCGTATGCAAGAGTGGGATGTGTTTGTTGAAGGCTTGAAAATGATATAAAGGAAAACAAGTTTGGTTTTAGGACCTATATGAATATATACAAACAGTTTACTTTGTCTCTTCAATATTGATTCTTAGCTTTCACCAAAGTTGCTTTACAACTTGCTTTTAGGTTTTGTTTTGTGTTTCATTTTTACTTCACTTTCAGGAAGTGTAGTATGTCGTGCACAGTTAAAGGAGAATGCAGGAATTAAAAATTCTCAGTGACAGTGCTGGAATGAGTACGATTGAGAAACTATCGTGAAGAAAGAGCTGTTCTCTATCACATCGGTAGTGACATGGAGGTGGATATGCTGGTTTGGGAACTGAATGGGCATTACATTTTTCTTTTCAGGCTACAGTGAAAAGCACTGGTAGCTGTTAGCACAGATTTAGAAGCAGTGCATTGTTCCCAGATTATTTGCTGCTATGACACCGAAGATTTCTGCCAGGAATTAAATTGCAATGAAGAACTGGTGTTATTCTCATACTGTTACTTGTATCAGTTTTTTGGCTGAATTCATGCACTGAAGTCCATCACTTGTAATGAAGTGCAAGTACTTTGCAGAAGCCGGTGTAAAATGCTGCACGACTAAAAACAGCTGCAACACTGGTTCCATTCTAATCACTATCAATGGTGGGAGGAGGGACTGGCAGGGAGGAAAAATCTGTAGACTGAATGCATGCGCTATGTTACAAAAAAAATGCAGAAGACATACCAGCATTAATCTTCTGCTAACTTTTACTGTAACACTTCATATGTGTAAGATTGTTTTAGTCATACTCTAGTAAAGTTGGCAGTGACTTCCAAAGTTACACTACAGTTTTATTCATACCTTTCAACATCTTTGCTCAAGAATTCTGGAGAAAGCTAATATAATGGGGGAACAAAGGTCCAAAATCAGGAAAACTTTATAAATAATACTCTAATTTACGTAAAAGGTTAATAGAACAACAGATTTTGCATCAACATAATGTTATCAGAACAAGATGCACTAAATACAAATATTATAGGCTGACTGTAAGCCTCAGTAATTTACCAGAAAATCAAAACATTTATGATGGATAGGGCAAAAATATGAGATGAAGTCAGGAACAATTGAGAGATATTATTTTATTTTATTTCATTACCAGTAGCTAGTCATCATATTTGATTGTGCAGCAACTAGTTTGCTGTTGTGCAGTCATGATGACGATGTTGATGATGAAGACATTACTTTTTTTACTAAAAAAAAAAGAACAAAAGGCTTTAAAGGTTGCAGTCAAAGTAAGAGTTTTACCAGGAGGATTTCAAGCCAAGGAGGCTAATGCTGTAGATCTCATCATCCAAAGTAGGAGAAGAAACAGAACAAGACAGTAGGGACACTGTGATTAGCCTGGGCACATTTTTATGATTTTCTCCTGTATGGGTTGGCCAGTGTGTCCTTCAGTCCTGCTCTAATGTGTCAGAGAGTCAGGTGATCAGCCCCTGTTCTGCTGTATTCATCTGTGCAAGCCAAAGAATCTGTTACATTCTGTTAACCATAAGTACAATTTTATACTGTATTTTGCACTTTTAAACTGTATTTTTGCCATATTGCTGATTTTTTAAAACTATTCTTGCTGATCTGTTGCACTTTTCTGTCTGCTGTAGTACAGACTAGCTTCAGTCCTGCTGAATCTGCTTGTTTGTTAAACTGAGCACTAAACCAGGCTATCTTTTGTTGGAGAGGGCCCCCCTGCACCCTTGTGGCAGTAGAGTGCAGATAGGACTCATCCGATTAAAGGCTGCTGGCACAGGGCTCAGTTTGGAGCTTTTTTATTGGTTAAATTGTTTAATTCAGTATGCTCACTGTTGCTACATAAGCCCCACATTTGCTCGGGTTTGTGCATGTTTTAACACAGCTCCACAGAGTTAGGCAACCAGCCACTACTCTGCTGTATTCATCTGTTTATGTGTAGTTCACCACCGTGCACCATCATACACTACTGCACAGTAGGGGGGAGGGGGAGCCATTTGCAGTTATAGATGCAGAAACTTCAGTAGATACATTTTCCTATAGTAGCTGCCCATGATATGTCTGAGAAGTGCTTAACTTGCACTGAGCTACTCAGACAGCACCTCAGCTGTGCTTTTGCCCTTTAAGCAGTCTCAAAACCACCAAATCTACAATAGTCTCATACTATTTAAAGAACCCCCACTAGTATAGATCCTTTATAGAGCACCCAATTAGTATAGACCCCACTTAGAGCACCCAGTTATACCAAACCCCTCCATTTTCTCTCCCCACTGTGAAAATAGGATTTAACCTAACAATGTGGATGGTCAGTTTCCCTCCATTTCTGCTACCAGCCTGATTGACGAGGTATCCTGAGGCAGTGTAGCAACTGCCTCATGTATAATGACAACCCTCTACTCCTAAATCACCCAAGTACAATTTGTGAGAGGTGCATCTACACTAAGAATCTGAAATCCTTGCTCTCTCATGCACAGAACAGTAACACTGAACAAGTTGTCAGCTCACATACTACACCTCCTACACAAACCATGCACTCAACACATAAACAATCATACACGGAGCTACTCACCAGAAATTTACCTAAACACCAGAGACATTCCAAACACAAACATGCTACATCTATTACAGCACCTACAGCATCAATACACATAAAAACACAAGCATCAGTGTCTCACCAAATAAGCCCCTAAGACAAAGCAGAACTAAACCAAAATTTTTAGTCATAAGTGACTCCATTGTGAAACACACAAATGTCCTACTCAGCAAACTGGAAAAGGAGAAGGTTACAGCCAGGATCCATCAGATCACACATGCATTCAGGTCTCTCAACAAGTACCATTATGACTCCATCATAGTTCATCTTGGTGTGAATGACTTCAGATGCACCTCACTGGACTATATGAAGAGAGACATGATTGAGGTCTGTGAATATGTGTCCCAGGCAGGTCTGTCCCTAGCCTTGAGCAGCATTCTATCCTCACCTAAGATGATACCCCAATATAAACAAAAAATGACTGACTTCAACAATTGGCTTAGTTCCTGGTGTCATTCTAAGGGGATCCAGCTCCTGTCAGCCTGGGATGACATGGTGGATAGACCACGCTGCTTTGCCAGATATGGTCTTCACCTGTCACCTCTATACTTTCAGTTACTGGCTAAGGCACTTGCCTCCCCCATAGTGTCTTTTTTAGGCAAGGGCTCAAGAACAAAATTTCCAACCTGAAAATATTACTCATAACTAAATATAAGGTTATGCTGCTAAATGCTAGGACTTCAAATCAGAAACTGTACTCTCTGGAAGCACTCCTCTCCCAGGAGGACGTTGATATCTGTGCTATCACAGAAACTTGGTTCAGGGCCGCAGACAGTACCCCGGCCTTACAAGGCTGCAATGCCTTCCACACTTTCAGATCGCAAAATGAATGTGTGAGAACCAAAGGAGGAGGAGTATCTATCTTCATCCAAGATAAATGCACCTCTAGACTGGTTAGATGGGAAAACTCCAAGAAGTTACTCCAGGTTACTGTGGGTAAGATCCCTCTTCAAGTCATCATTTGATATAAAAATAATATTCTTGTCCTGGTCCTCACTAACATGGGTGACCATTGCACCACCACAAGTATAGGACCCTCACTGGTTAAATCTGATCACAAATCAGTCACATTTGAAGTAGCTATAACACCTGAACCCCTCTTAGGTGAAATCAGGCTAAAACATTTCACCAAAACTAATTATACCCTCCTAAGTGATGACATAAATAATTTCCAAGCTCTTGTTCCCATATATGTCATTGACAACTATACTAAGGTATATGCAAATGCCCTGTACAATCACTTGTACAAATGTATTGATACAGTTGTAACTGATCGGATCAAAATAAGATCCTCAAGAAAAAACAAGCCTCCCTGGTGGATATCTAGCATTAATAAGTTATACAACAAGAGGAAGAAGTTGCTGTCTAAGAATAAAAAAGAGAGGTCCCAGCACTGGAAAAACACCCTCCTCTGCTTGAACAAACAAATAAGACAACTTGTAAAATCCTCTAAGGGCAACTTCAAAAAATATTTAGCAACTATAGCTAAGGATAACCATAAGGCATTCTACAGCTATATCTGTAACCTAAAAGGTAGGACCCTGACGTGTGCTAAACTAGCTTTGGATGGCATCACATACATTGATCTTGCGAAAATAGCTAACCTATTAGCTGACAGGTTTGGCAAATATTTCACCCCCTTGTCCCCTCCAAACATTACACATAGCATTCCCTCTACATCTCCCCCATCTTGCATCTCCAAAGAGAAAAGCTTAAAAAAGCAAGTCATTAATCCTCTTTTCAAGGCCAAAAACACAGACTCTATGGGACTGAATGGCATTGCAGGTTGCATTTTAAATGGTTTAAAACATGAGTTAGCAACTGCATTAGGTACTCTCATCAACCACAGCTGTGAGTACTGGTTTGTCTTTGTTGAATGGAAGCCAGCAACTGTGATCCCCTTTCATAAAGGGGGTACAGCAACAGACCCTGGGAGCTACATACCAATAAGCTTAACCAACCTTATCTGTAAGGCAATGGAACGAATCATCATGGACCTTATAACTAAGGATATTGGTGATCTCCAAACCCTTTATTCGACACAGTTTGGTTTTGTCAAAGGCAGGTCACCAAACCTGGTAGATTTCTTCGAAAGCATCACCAGAGCCATAGATGAAGGCATATCTGTGCATACAGCCTACCTTGACTTAGCCCAAGCCTTTGACATAATCCTACATTTGGGCATCACTGATAAACTCTCCCAGTTGAATATCAACCCTTTTGTCATCAGGTGGGTTGCTAACTGGCTCACCGACAGATCACACTCAGTTAAAGTTGGGGACTTTACCTTAACCAGCAGATCTGTCAACAGTGAGGTTACACGGGGGTCAGTGCTGGGACCCCTATTGTTTGGAACATACTTCTGAGAAGTTCAGGCCAAAACAGAGGGGCTGTGGCTGACTAAGTTTGCTGACAACTGAAAATTAGGTGCAATCATTGAATCCCTAAATGATGTTAATATACTTCAAGAGGAGCTTACACAAACCAATGACTGATTCCAAAGTTATGGACTCAACCTCAATGCTAAAAATGTATTTTTATCCCCTTCAGTAAAAACAATATCCCTGCAGACTATCATATAAATAGTAATACCCTAAGTAACATCTCAGTAGTGAGAGACGTGTTAATGCAAGTTGTCTGTAGCCTAAACTTTGACCACTGTTTGTTTACTGTTGTAAGGATAGCATTCTATGTCACACACCTTATTAGCAAAGGTTTTGCCTCAAAAGTGAAAGAGGTCATAACTCCCCTAGGCTAGTAATTCAGTACATTGCTCCTTTTGGTATGTACCTTACCAGGTACCTTCGCAACTTGAGAGACCTCAGTGATTTCTAACCTAGAAAATTCAGGGTCTCCAGCACGTCATACATTGACAGACTGAAGACACTACTCCGTAGCATACAGACTACTTAGAGGAGACTTATGGCTTGCCTACAGAGTAATCTCGGATCCAAACCTAATGGAAATGCTGCACATCTGCAAGTTAAATGGGACAAGGGTCACCCACACCAGGGATCTTAACCTGGCCTGCAGCATAAATAGAACCTGCTGAAGAGACAAATATGTCTCTCAGAGGTTACCACTCCTTTGGAATAGGCTACCAATTCACATAAAACAAAACCCCTCTATGACCTGGATGACTGGATGGGAAACTAAATTCCTGCTGGGGGCAAGATCCTTTATATTGGGTTTCTCTAGTATTATATTGGGTACACACTGCTAGGCTTATAAAGACATTCGGGTCAATAGCCCAGTAATCACCAATGAAACTATGAACTTGAGGTATTAAGCAGTTGTAAGTCAAAACACTGAGTTGGTACAAAAATAGGAACATTTACTTCTTGTCTGACAATGTTTTACTGACTGGAAAAATGTACTTGTCAGTCTGATGCACTGAAGACTGAGGTTCCTTTATGGCCAGGTATATATGGATTTAGACAACATCTTTCTAGACAGATATTTTCAGTTTGTGTTGTGTCACTCTGCCTTTCTTCACTCTGGCTCTGGTGTGAACTGGTCTGACTGCAAAGAATTATTGATTTATGGATTAAGTCATTGTGCAGATGCAGCAGTAGTGCATTTGCTGTTGGACAGAAAAGCTGGTTGTGAATGAATGTTTAAAAAAAAAATAGTCATCAAAATACCAGTCTAGTGCACTGAAGACTGACTTTCTTTTTTTGTCTCCAGTGAATTTGCATTTAATATTGATACTTTTGTGCTGTGTCTTCTCTCCTTGTTGTGGATGGTACTTCAGCTGAGAAGAATGACTGATTTGTGAATGAAACCACTGTATCACATAGTACATACTGCTTGGTCACAGTGACATATCACTTTCATTTTCTGCCCAGGATCTAGTTCAGTGAATGTTTTTTTTTTGTACTAGCAGTGAAGCAATTTAGACTAGCCTAGTTGAAATATTCCTAATTCAAGTATTGTGCATATCACTTCATAAAATCATAATTATGGAATCTCCAAAAAGTGGTAATCCAAAAGGAAGTGAACTGTAACAGTAGTAATAATAATGCTCTTTAAGTGGATCTTTATTATACCATGAAGTAGTAATCGTAAATTGGGAACAGTAACGTTGGCCATGGTAACCAACAATGACATGCATTTACTCTTTGCATGTCTCATCTTTACGCTGCGAGACTGCAAACCGTACGTTTTCCCTATTGCTAGTAGTCCTTTCAGCTTTGCTCCCTTTCCTTTAGTTAGTAATTCAAAACTATTTCTTTTTTAAAAAATCCTTCAGGTCATGTATTTGATTCATATTGAAGTCCAGAATCAGTAATGTTTATCTGTGTACCTGTCATGGCACGTCATGGTAGGCTTAAGTCTTCCTTCCTATCCTGAGCCTCCCTGGTACACTAATGTTAATTAGACACTCTTCAATGAAAAAGGCATGCAAATTTGTCAGTTTTTAGAAACGGAATCATAAGCACCTACATTATAATGCTGAAATGAACATCATATGTGAATGATGCTTCTCAAGAAATATCACATTTAAAGATGACTATTCCTCCTCCTTTTGGTTAAAAAATAGAATTTCGTGAAGCTTCAGAAAAAAAGGTGAAACTTAAAAGAAACATTTATTGCCCATAATCTGAGTCCTCATGCAGAGTAACCCTTAAAGAAACCTGTCCAAAATAAAAGAAACCAAATTTGGACAAATTAGAGTGTTTATATAGATTTTAATTTGTTAAAAAATACATCCCTTTGCAGACCACAAAAAAAAGGCAAACATAGTGAGAACAAATAGCATATAGCGGAGTAGGTAAGATGCTGCAGTATGAAGCTAGAAACCTGACTTTAAATCACATAAGCTCCCACATGCAGAGTGTATAAGCCTAACCAAGTCACCTAACTTTGAGCTGTTTAGTGCTGGACTGCACATAAATCTTTAGTATGCAATCTGGAGAAGACAACAGGAGAGTACAGAAAATGAGAATGCCACAAAGCATTTTCCATCTGCTTTCTTACTGATTCAACACACTACAATGACATCAGCTTCCTAGAACCAAGTCTGCAGTACCTCAGTTTCTGATGATAGCAGAGGCTTCAGTGTGACAGCTACCTGGGCTTGGGTCCCAGTGAAAGATGTGAGTTCCCATTTCTGATTGGCCATCTTTTGTAGGGCATTGGCTGGATTTGGATTAAATGGCTTCTGTGATGGCTGAGTTATGCAGACTTTAAATATCCAGACGTTTGCTCAGCTTAGTTCTCTCCATTGCTTAGCTGTTGACAGCACTTTTAATATGCAATTCTGAAAAGCCAAGAGTCACTACAGGAAAGTAGAAGAAGACCACATAGTCCTTTTTTTAAAAACAACAAGAGACATCTTTATTTAATTATCATGTATGACATAGGCAAACTTACATTTGTATAAATGAAAATAAACCATACTGACATAATCTCAGTAACAAAAATGATACATTACAAACAATGCCGACACAACTTTAGCTGCAAACATTATATATCGCTTATAATATATCCAGTCATTGTCAGTCAACCATTTCATAGCTCATTCATATCCTGCCTTCTTTTAGGATCACAGGAGATTGCTAGGCTATCGACTGGGAGGTCATTTTAAGCCTACCCGTTTCAACCCAATGTAATACCATAGAAGTGCTAGTCAATACCCAAGATTACATTTAGTGATGACTGTCCATGTCCAGAAGGGTTGTGGGCACTGGCCTTGGTAGTAATTTATGGTGCCCCATCCACTCGTCCAGGTTCCTGTTGAATAGTCACACAAACACCACTATGTAAACCAACAAAATAAAAACACTCTCGTCTGATGACGTTTCAAACTATTAAGACAAAAGTGCGTATTGGATGTATATATAAATATAACTTTTTTGCTTATTACAGAATCTAAACTTATCAATGGGCGTTTGAGAATACATGCATTTTGTGGATTTAATTGAACGGATATATGGAGTGAACTGTTGTGGACCGTAAGGAACATATAGAGTGTTTTTATCCTCTTGAACAGTGTCATAGAGGTGCTTTTTTCATATGAATTTGTAGCCTGTTCCAAAGATGTGGCAGTCGCTGGGAGATAAATTTTTCCCTCCAGCATGTCCTATTTAAGTTGCAGGCCATATTTAAGTCCCTGGAATGGGTAGCCCTAGACCCATTTGATTTACAAATATGCAGTAAGTTCATTAGGTTTGGGTCTTGGATTGCTCTGTAGGCCAGGCATAAGTCTCCTCTAAGAATTCTGTATGATATGGAGTATAGTGACAGGGATTTTAGTTGGTCTGTGTAAGGCATATGCTGGAGGCCCTTGATCTTCTTTGTTATATTCCTCTGAGGTCTCTCTAATGGCTGCAGGTGCTTCTTACTGTACAGGCCGAATGAGGCATTATACTCACTTATGGGCCAGATAAGTGCCCAGTATAGGGGGGGTTGTAACCTCTTTTACTCTTTAGGCAATACCTTTACTAATCAAGTGTGCAATGTTAAAAGCTTTCATTACTATGGTAGATATGTGGTGGTTGAACTTAAGGTCGCAGTCGACCTGTGAGCTGGGTCTATATTATGATATCTCATGCTCAGAAGAGCGAATGACACATAATTGACCCCATATAAGCAAAAGCTTACAACGTCGAAACCTCAGAACAGCGATTTTTTTTCCAAAGGAAAAAAAAATCGCTGTTTGGAAACAAAAAAAAACCCTGTAAAACATTACATAATGTGAGCGGGCGAAGTCCCCCACATACCCCTACTTAAATATACCAACTCCGAGATCGCACTACAGTGCTGAAAAGGCAAAGTAGCGAAAGCGTCCAAACAAATTCTTTCCCAGGGAAAGAATTCGCTGAAAAGCTGCTTCACTATTTTGCCTTTTTGCAGATTTCAGTTCGATAAAGATGGATTCGACAACCTGCGTCTGTGACAGCATAATAGGGAGCCCTGTGATCCCAGGTCCCTTACCACTTCATGGGTACTTAGGGTATTATTGTTGATTTGATAGTGTGAAGGGACATTGTTTGTGCCAAAGGGAATGATGATGCATTCCTTTGCATTCAGTTTGAGACTGTGACTAGTACACCAGTTGTTGGTCTGTGTGAGACCCTCCTGGAGTATACTGATATCATTTGGGGATTCAATGATTGCGCATAGTTTGGAGTCATCTGCAAACCTGGTCAGCCACAACCCCTTACTTTTGACCTGAACTTGTGAGAAGTATATACCAAACAGTAGGGGGTCATGCACTGACACCTGTGGTACCCCGCTAGTAACAGGTCTGCTGAGTCATCCATTTTGATAGTGTGTGTCTGCTTTGTGAGCAAGTTGACAAACCATTTTACAATGAAGGAGTTTACATTCAGTTTACTAAGTTTATTGATAATGTCTGAATGTGGGATTGTGTCGAAAGCCTTTGCCAAATTGAAGTATGCTGTGTGCACAGATTTGCCCTCATCAATGGCTTTGGTTACACTTTCAAAGAAATCCACCAAATTTAACAGGCGGGATCTGCTCTTTACGAACCTCGTTCCTCCTCTGAATGTATTGATCTCACGCTTCCCATTCCTTCCTATGTAATTTGCTCCTACCCTTTCTAAAGATCTCAATTCCAGTTGCTTTATCTCTGTTACTAAGATTACAGGGTCCTTATCCATCTGGGTTCCTGCTGATTCAGCACAACACAAGGATTTCATTATCTTGTTAGGACCATGTCTGCAGTGTTCCAGCCTGTTTTGTGACTAGAGGCTTCCATATGACAGCTACCTTCACTTGGGTTCGAGTGAAGAATCAGAGTCACTTTTTGATCCACCAGCTTGAGTAGGGGCATTTGTTAGATTTTGTTTGGCCAGGTCCTGCAGAGTTGGGATGTTACCTGGAGATTTACTCAGTTCATTGCTGTTTGGGAAATTTTGTAACTTATCATCAGCTGTTGATTGCACTTTTTGATCATTGCTGTCATTGCAGTGCAGGTTGTAACTAACTGCTGAACACTTACGCATTTAAAATCTACTCAGTAGTACTGCACTAGAGAGTAATGGATTTCATTATCTGATATACATTTGCCACTTGTGCTGATTGCTGTGTTACAGCATTATAAAAAGTTGCTTTACAGTTACTGCACTTGGAACTATTAGTTTGGACTCTCTGTAGCTATTACTCTACAGTTGCTGCACCTGGATTCTTTTTGTTAGACTATCTGTAGTTCATTGCTGCTACTAGTTAGGTAAAGACCAATTTAGCCTACTATTTCAGTTACTGATTGCACTTGATCTCACTTTTGATCATTGCTGTTGCTGCATTGCTGCTTGTACTGATTGTTTTACTGTAGTAGAAACTGAAGTTGTTGTTCTCAATACTGAATTTGAAATCTTCAGGTAAGACTGTCCAATTTAAATTTGTCACTTGTTACTGATTATTTTTTCTATAAATTGCTGTCACTTTTACAGTTTTTGAACTTGTAAATGCTATCACTGTTACTGTGTCCAGATTTTTTAATAACTGTATCTTATAGTCTTGCATCCTTTAGCCGCATCCCATATTAATACTATTTTCTAGTCCAAGTCATAATACTCTTGTGTCTTACACCATCAGTAAGTTAATTTATCCTGTTTTTCTCATACCCCGTTGACTGCACTGGTTGTTATGGAATCTACACCAGCTTATATTCCTTCGACAGCCAGCCTGATAGCAATAGGTGTTTTGAGGCAGTGTAACAACTGCCTTATGCTTTCCAAGAAAATTATTGCTGCCTCGCAATAATTCAGTATGTGAGAGGTGTATTTATGCTAATTGAAGCTACCTTTTCATCTGATAAAGACATAATTTGGTAAGCATGAGACGAGCAGACAGCCAACCAGATAGACACACACACACACACACACACACACACACACACACACACACACACACACACGTGTGTGTGTATATATATATATATATATATATATATATATATATATATATATATATACATATATATATATATATATATATATATATATATATATATATATATATATATATACATATGGCAGCTACACTGGGTTATGCTGAAGCTGTTAAAAAAACATTACCTAAGCATCCTGGTCTAAGGACTAAGAAACCTCATCTGTCAATTCAAAGAGTAGCACACTAACCTAAGAGTGCAGGTTCTAGGTCCTTATTGCCCATCAAGACTCCATACACTCATGGTTAAGCTTTAGTAATAGCTGACCTACTGGTAGCCATATAAATACCTGGATAAGAAAAGGGTGATGGTTTCCTATAAAACCCAGCAACAGAAATTTGTCCAGCTGCAGCACAGTCAACCAGTTTAAATGGAAAAAAAAAAAAGCCTAGACATTATAACAAAAGGTTCTCCAGCCTCATGGTAAATCAGAAATAAAACAGTATGTGTAACAACATGTATATTACATACTGCAATAGACAACCACCAGAGTAAAATGCATTTGTTTTTCTGTGCACCTGATGTACTGTCAGCTGTTCAAGGTGATGTTTAGTACATATTTTTTGCATGATCTATATGTGGATTATAAAACTAAATATAGCTTTCAACATCCTTAGATGTTCTACCTGCTTAACTTTTTCTTTTCAGAAAGTACATCTGTATAATATAGTTCAGAAATGGTATGTACATGCATGGACTTGCTTTTATGGTTTGGGGTGCGTGCCTAAGTCAGGAAGGGCTCTAGTGGTAGCTTCATAACAGCCTATAAACCTATAAAGCAAACTATTTTATCTGAACTTTGTGATGATTCATGCTTCCATATGTTATAAATAGAACACCCTCTGTCCCCTTCTGTGCACTTTTGCTATCTTTTTTCACACATTTATTGAATTATCTCTTAAGACATAGGCAAACATACATTTATATATAAGAAAACAAACCATATTAACAGTTACAAACATTAGGCATCATATACACTATTTTATACAATTATCATCAGTACTGTATTACACGAATTGCTCAATTCCTGCCTTCCCTTAAACTTCACTCATCCTCCAAAACATTTTTCTGCATGTATTATTCCCACAATTTCCATTTTTCTGTGTAATTTGTTCCCTTTTCTAAAGATTCCAATTTCAGTTCTTTTATCTCTGTTACAGTATTCACTACTTCAAATACAGCTGGTTTGGACTTTGATTTCCATTTACTAGTAATTGCTTTTTTTGGCTGCCACCAGAATTAAACTTAACAAGGACTTACTGTTTCTAGAAAATTAAGATCCTGTTTCCCAGCTCAAAAAAAAATAATTTCCTTATTTATATCTATTTGCTCACCCAGTATTTCAAGTACTCTGTAGAGAATTTTTTAAATCTGCAAACTCATTACAGTCCCAAAACATATGTTCATAGTAACTTCCTTCTTCCCCATCACACCTCCAACATTTCCCATCTATCTGTAGAAAAATTCTCTGGTGTCTGCTTGGGGTATAATAATACTTATGCAAACAATTATAAGCAAAAAATCTTAAATCTTCTAGACTTTATTGCATATTTGGGATCATATGTCCTCCCATTGTTTCCGTGTGAATTGTGTATCCAGTCTCTCTCTTCCCAATCTTTTCTAACTTCCCCTGATTAATTCCTATAGTTATCTTGCTCTATTTTATATGCCTTACTAATTATCCCTTTTTAACAGCAGCGTGTGTTCTAGATTCAAATAAAAACTCTATCAGAGCAAGTGTTTCACTTTAAGATTCCCCAATCCCTTTCTCTTTGCCTGTACTCTGATATCAATCCCTGATAGGGAAGGCAGTCTCTGGTCTGTAGTCCAAATGTCTTTTTGGTCTCTTCTCATTTGATTAACTTTCCATCTCTAGTTATTTTCTCCCAGTATGTTAGTTCCTTTGCCAATTTTCTCCAGTAAATTCCAACCCCCTCTTGTCTATTCCCTGTCTCCCTAATTGCAGTCATCTCTAACAGCAGAATCTTTCTCCATTCTCATGTTTGCTTTGTTCTTGGAATACCTTCTGCTAATTTATGAATATAGTATTCTGTATGGTTATTGTTATTCTCCTTAAGGATCTGCATTTGAAATCACACTATGTCCTTGTTTCTTAAATATACGTCTGCTTCATCTTCATCCATTTCTACTTTGAATTATAGCATTCTCTTTGTGATATGTATATGAGCCTTAAATGTGTAGCTTTAAAATATCCCTTCAAATTGGGTAATCCTAAACCACGTTGTTATATTTGAAGGATCAACTTCTCCCACTTGACCCTTGCACTCTTCCCCTCCCACATAAAATACATCAACTCTTTAATAATTACTGTTCACAACTTTTCTTCTGGTTAATAAAATATACCTGAATTGTTTATAAAGCTAAAGGGACAAAAAACATTTTCACTGTTTGTATCTTGCTGTCCATATCCATAAACATGAGCTTCCAGTTTCTCAGTTTTTGTATTATTTTTTTTGTTTAGTCTTTTCCCACATATATTTGTCTTTAACCTACAAATAATTGAAATTGTAAACTGCTGTGATCTTTTTGAAACCTTTGTTTTGGAGCTTTTCTCCCCAGGACTCCATTGAAAATGGGTTCTTATTGGCCCAATGGACTGTCCTGGTTAACCAACTGCAAATGTTTGTTTGTGTCTTTTGGCTTTTCCCAGTTAGGGGTCGCCACAGCGGAACTCCGGTCCACCAATGATTGGTAGTTGATTTTTACGTGCCGAGTTACCAGCCCTGATGCACAACCTTCAACGAAAGTACACCCATTCACGCATGTCTCCACGCAGAAGATGCTCTAGCTGAGAATCAAACCGGACAGCATCTTACTGTGAGGCGACAATGCTACCGCAGCACCACCACCTCGGGTCGGTTAACCAACTGCAAATAAAACAAACAAATAAATAAATATCCTTAGTTGCCATAACAGAATCCCTTTTAATGCAATCCCCAATACTTCATTTTATCGTGTTCCCATAAATATGGGTATTACAGAACCAATTCATGCGTGGGTACATAGTTTACAGCTATAGCCTTTGTTTTGTTTTCATTAAGTTTATATCCCAAAAAACTTGAAACTGCCTTGGAATGTTACACAACACCGAGATGTCCTTTTCTGGTTTTATGAGGGTATAAAATAATACTGTCTGCAAACACAGTCAATTTTTCTTGATTACCTTACCAATTAAATCCTTGAATTTCTGTGTCCTTCATTTTCTTTGTCAATGGCTCTAAATATAATGCAAATAACAAAGGGGAAAGAAGGCACCCAGCCTGGTTCCTGTCTTTGGAAATAACTTATCAGAGCGGAACCCTCACACTTTAATTTTTGCCTCTGATCCATCATATATCCTCCTAATTAACATTATTATTGCATTAAGGAATGCATATGCTTCCATTGCTCTACTCATAAAATCCTTTCTCTGCATCAAGACCGACAAACAACAGCAGTATTTTCTTAAATTCTGCTTCCCTCTAGATCATCATTGCTCTATTAATGTTGTTAAATGCTTTCCTCCTCCACAAAACTACATTGATCCATATCTATCAATGATGGCAACACCTTTGCCCTTCTTTTAGGTATTATAGACATAAACACTATGATCATGGATTAAAGCTGAAATGGACCTGATGGGACTTTACCATCTTTAGGTATTGCAGCCACCACTGCTTTCTTCCAGGATGTTGGAGCTTCCTCTCCTTTTAAAATACTGTTAAACAAAACCTTCCAGATCTTTATCAGTTTCCTCCCTCCTAACTTCTAAACTTCCACGGAAATGCCATCTATTCCCAGTGACTTTCCTTAAAGTGATTATACGTCACTATTTTAAATCATCTCCTGCTATATTAACTGTTAATTGTTGACCCTCATCTACCTATAACCTTTCCATAGTTAAGTCTTCCATACATGTTTCCATTTGTGCATTTTCTTGATTTCCACATTCCTGTGCTTTATGCAAGTGCTCATGAAATTTCCAAACTATCTCAAATATCTCTACATGATCTCTGGTTATTTTTCTTCTCATAGGCTCCCTAAGTTTAGCAACAACTCTTTCTGTTTTCTGTTCCTAAGTCATTCTAAGAGTTTTTGTGCTCTAGAGTTATAAAAATACAGTTGCTTAACAGCAATCTTTCTAAACTCATGCATATTATCCAAATACTCCCTTATTTCTGTTTAGTGCAATGCATTTGTGCATCTTCTTGATCAGTAAGGTTCCCTTTGTTCCGCAACACTTTAACCTTAGTCAGCCCTTCTAAATAATTCTTGCCACATCTTAATGATATATATTTTTCTTTTATTTCTACCCTATTTTAAGCTCTGCTTTCATTTTATCCCACTCACTAACTTCTGAAGAAATTTCTATCTTGCCTAATAACTCTTGAATAATTTCCATTACACACTCCTGAAATTCCCTTCTTTTTGACAGGTAGGTGGGGAAGCACCAGTGTCTTATTTTTACTTCATTATCCTGTATTTTTATATAACAGTTAGTAGCACGTGATCTGAAATAGTTATTGTATGTGTGGTAAAGCTTTCAATTAAATGCATATTTTCTTATGAAATTCACTCTGAATGCATGCCTTCTTTGGAGCCCCTCAACTCTAATCAGAGCAAATCAGTAAGCCACAAACAGCTATCACATATTTTATTTATATCACAGAGAAGTTGTTGGTTCATGCCCCAGGTTGCAAATACTAAATGTTATGATGTGGTGTTTATAAAATCTAACCCTCTAGTTTAGCAGCCCATTGTCTTTATGAGAATGTATTTAACTGAGCACAAACTGCATACTCACAGTACTGCAACCTAAAATGATTATACTTCTAGATGTTGTTTCCTTATTATGTTGTTAACTTGTTTTTTTATTGTCTTTATGTCTGAAAGGCAGTACACTAAAGTAAAAATGTACTAGTGTTTATATTGTTTAACTCCAGTTCTCCAGTGAGAAAATTCTAGAGCTTGTGCCACTGTTGTATGGTTTTGAGGAAAACATGTTCTTGCTTGTTCCCATGTTAAATGAGCTGCTGTAAAACAACTCTATCAGATCTGTAAGAATTTCTCCCTCTTTAGCCACAAGAGTTTTGTGTTGGCTTAATAGTGAAGCTAATTACACAGGCAAATTTTAGGCAGCAGGTATGAAATCTAGTAATATAGGTATAAAAGCAACTTAACGATATGATGTTCACCCTTATTGCTGCATTGTGAAATGTGTACAGTTTGTGTTATATTAATTGTTAACCACATCAGCTGTGATTTTTATTAACCTAAAGCTAAGACTTAATTGTAGACCTTGGATGATGTTTCACCTGTTTCTAAGGAGAGATAAGGCTTAATGCCAGTTTGAAGCAATAGGCATGACTGTCAGTTACACTATGCTATATTGTTATTCACTTTCATATGTTGTTCTATCAGAACATAAAAGTTTGTTTGCTAATTAGAGCTCTTGCATGCACAAGGACCTATGAACTCACCTTTTGGCAATTTTGCATATGTGATGCCCAGCACTGCTACCAGTATGTGATGGCCACCAATATGTGTCATCCCCACGGTGGGCCAGTAATCAAGGAGCCTGAATTCTGACCACTGACACTAAAGAGGGACGTGTACTTAGAATACAAATGGATACACTCCAGATGCAGACCTCTCTGCATCAAGTACAATTTCCCTTAAGAGCACACAGGGAACACACACACAGTCTGGGGTTTGGATGTCTCTATATCTGTCTCCCTCCAGGTCCCCAATAAGACTCCTCACTGGTACAGCTGTAGGTGTAGGTCCTTAGCCGAGTGTCCAAGCCAAGTCCTCCAGCACCATCTCTGTAAACCCAGTGCTTCGTGTCCCTGCCACCAAGTAGCTGACACACACACACACACACACACATTCACACACACACACACACACACACACACACACACACACACACACACACACACACACACACACACACACACCTGGGAAAGGCTAGCACAGATTACCCGCTCTTCCAACTTTGCCATAGTAGTTATCACTGCCACCAGTCAGTACTATACGGCTGTTAAAAGGGTATCCAATTATACTATGTAATATTAATACTAATATAAATGGTAGTAGTTCACCAAGATGGCTAGGCCTTCTGGAGTGGCCCACACAGTTTCACCAAATACATATAAGCACTCTCAAAGGTTAAGTACTTTCTACAAGGATTAGCCACATTAAAAGTTTTAAATATATTTAATAATAAATAATAAAAATACATGAAAATACTGAATATATATTCACTGTAAACCACAGAGTTCAAATAACATAAAGCATTGAAATTAACATTGATGGAGAGACTCATACAAATAAAGAAAAACAATATCTACACTAAGCTTCACTATATTTCTGACTGAATCTAAGAATATTTTACTGTTCCCTAGTTAAGTTACTTACTACCGCAAGGTAAGATGCTATGGGTGAGCAGTCTTTCTAGTTAGGCTTCCCAAACAGAATACTCAATACTCTGCAATTTGTCTTTGCAATATCTACAATATAATTTATAAGAGGTCTGGCAGAATGACCTCAACTGGTCACCTGACTCTAGGTTCTCACAGTATTCCCCTTTGAAACTAAGACAGGAAGTTAGCACAGACAGCCACAATATACATTGAAATGTTTATGGCAGTGCCTGGGGCTTCTCTTTTCACTGAGCTAATGGACAAAGGCTGTTCCCCAGACCCAGTGGCTCTGGTCCTACTCAGCACTGTGTGGGTGCATTTAAGGGCTTAACAGCACATTTACATTTCCCTTATTTTTCTTAAAGTTAACCTCTACATGTACATTTCTCTTCATTTCAGCAGGGTGCACTGTTGATACATTTCAACACAAGCAAAGCTTACAAATACATTTTCAGCCCAAGCATCTGTACAAAATCAGTTTGATATACAAATGACATACAATTCTAATACATTTGTAACACAAGCATCTTGTATAAATCAGTTTGATATTCAAAGGACATATCATTCTTTACAAAATTCCAGCTGGCTATACTGGCACTTCCCATATCATCACAGCATACATATCTGTAAAAGGTATTTTGGAGGCCTGACCTGGTAACAAAAAACTGAATTCTTCAAACTTAGAAATATGCTTACTGTAACAGAGTCTAGCATCTGAGTTAATTGAATCTTTCTTATCCCTTTTAGCCATCTCTACTACTACTCTGTCAACCCTGACCAAACCAGCCTCAGCTAATATACTGCACAGGCTGCATAACATTTATCACTGTCCAGAAACTATCACCCAAGTCTGAAGTCCATCCTTGAAATGAACAAGAGTGTGCAGTTAAAGTAAATATGTATGTGTAATCCAGTAAGGCTAACATAAGCTAAGACTTAAAACTTGTAGAATCAGACTATAGGGACAGATGAGTGCCCATGTATACTCACCTGAAGTAGGTAGCTGTACTGGTGTATACTCTGTACTAGAGGACGTAGGTCCATTGAACACCCAACAACACCTATATCATTGGCATATACTACATCTCATAATAGTGGGCAATCAGTTTAACAGGATTTTGTGTACTCCAAAATTATGGCCCTTGCATAGCTTGTTATTCCCCACCCAACCCCCATTGAAACAGGACAAATTATTTGCTTTCACTTTCAGATTCTTCCTCCTTTTCTTCCTTTACTACAGTATCTTACAACTAACTCTCTAAATACTTACCCGCACATGTAAATCTCTGCTTCATATTCCTGGGCTTGTGTACTGCTCCCTGTAATTCTCTTTTCCCCTCTCTGCTTCTTTTTTACACTGTTCAACTCATTCGGTTAACTATCTCTGAAATCCTTCTTAACTTTTGCCATAACCAAATATAACGGACTGTTTTTCTCAACACTATTACTTTGCTGATTCAGTGGTTGGGCCCCATTCCATACATCTTCATTACCCTCAGGTTCACTTCACTCCTCTATCCCCAATTCCCACTCACCAATTCTAGTCTACCTTTAAAATATTCCAACTCTGCTCCTACACTTCTTCCAACCTAACTCTGCATCAAAACAATCAGAACATAACCCAGTCACATTTGCCCTACAATTAGCATCTCTGATTTTGTTACTTAAAGTGCTGCTACCCAGATTGTTCTTTTACAAGTTATACTGCTAGAACTATAACTATTCTTGCCCAGTAACATTGTATAGTGCAAGCTATCTTCAGCAAAGTCTAAATTACATATTATCAAAATTACTCTGACACAAGCCCTATTAGTGTGCCTCTTCCACATATTAGCCTTCTTTACCAGCTACCATATCTCCCAAATAAATATAATTAATAGTCCTACAAACCTACACTCGCTACACCAACAGTTGCCAAGTCTTTTGATCACCATACAACCCACACTGTACCAGCAAACCTTCATAGATGTTTTTCAATTACAGGTGTGTTAAATCTAAATATGTTACCATACACAATCCTATAAAAATAAAGCACAAATGCATTTTGCTACATACTTTATTTATAAAATTTCCACCCAAAAATCAGTGGAGGCATTCACCCACATCCTGGCCCCACACAACATCAAAAGAAAACCACACTAGCAGCACAGTATTACATTGCCTTTTCCTCTGTCAGCCCCCAATTCCAGACTTTTCCTAAATATCAATTTTAGAAGCATATGCAATAAAATCCAGGATATACATGCATGCATTTCCACACATTTCTCAGACATAATCATAGCTACAGAAACATAGCTGAAAAGAGATATAAATGACAATGAAATTGCCCTACCTGGTTTCAGTATAATTAGGCTCGACAGGATAAATAAACGGGCAGGCAGAATAGCCATCATCTACAAAAATTCCTTAAACAGTTTAATAATGCAGAACTACTAATATCACATCTCAGAATCAATAAAAGGAAAATACTTTGTTTAGCAGTCATATATATATATATATATATATATATATATATATACACCATTAGGTAAAAACATTACCACTGTGAAAAATATCCTGTACTAGATATACCACCATATGCAACATGAAACAGAAGTGTTAGGAGACCTAAATATAGACTTGCAGGTTATTAATAGCAACACCTCATCTGATTCCATAACCCTGTACTGCTTTACAAGGTTAATTACATCAGTTACTAGAATCCACAAAAGTAGCGGTAGGATTATTACTAAAAGACCTGACAAAATTAGGGCAGCCGTTAGCCTTCCAGGCAGCCTAAGTGACCATCAACCTACTTTTAGCTGTCAGACGTTATAATATCCAAGATGAATATATAATTTACAACCAAGTTTGTAACTCAAACAACTTTGACAAACATGCTTTTATCAAATCCTTAACAAAATATAATTGGAAAATATTAAGATCTATGCCCTTAGACACTGCTATCTCATACTTCAGTGAGATATTCCTAACAATTCTCAGTAACATTGAACCAGTAAATACTAACAGGGTCAAAACCAACCCTGCACCATGGTTAACAAAAGAAACTAAGAAATTAATGCTACAGCCTGACAAAACCTGGAAAGAGTAGCTCAGAAATAGAACACAAACTACATTTCAACTTTTCAGGCAACTAAGGAATAGGACAAAATATCAAATAAAACATGACAAGCAAACTTATTTATTTATTTTACATTTTTTTACCAGGATAGTCTGACTGGGTAGTTACCCATTTTCAGCAGAGGCCCGGAGGGGAAAAACCCCAAGTTACATTCAATGCATAGCATGTTCAAAACACAGACATATGAAATCACAGTTAAGGTAAAAGATAGGAAATATAGGAGAATGTAATCATAGGTTTAAAAATACTAACATAAGTTGTACATTTAAAGAAAAATTCTCACTTAATACAAAGTATAAGAGCAATACAAATATAGAACAGATTTGTCCAAGATTTCATAAGTTATCAGTCAATAATTTATATAAAAAAATGCTAGGTCCTATGGCTGGAGGGTAGTGAAGGGTATGGTGAAAGATAGCATTTTATTGTGTAGAAACAAGTTGAAAGTAAAACATGTTATTATTAGATAGTATAGCTATAAATCTGTGTTAGTGTATAAAAGAAGAAAACAAAAAACAAAGATAATGGGACAAGTAGGCGTAAAAGATGGAAGGTAGCTTAATAGTGTAGTGTATATAAAAGTTATAGGATTAGTAAGTTAGAAATTAGGAGAAATTATGAATGCCGCTATTATTCAGCTGGGATTAAGACAGGAGCAGAGCCATGATTTGGATAGGTGGGACTTGAGCAGTGCTTTAAATATTTGGGGGTTAGCAGTGGTTAGCATTGATTGGGAGGGGTCACATTCCATACTCTGGATATACTATTAGAGTACAGAGAGTCTCCATGGTAGTTGTAAGTCTTAGTTACTTGTAGAAGGAGCTTATCAGAAGATATGAGTTGTCTGGTGTTGGATTGGGTTTTTAGTAGGTTTTATGATAAAATCCTCCAAGATAAGCATAACAACAACCCAAAACTCTTCTGGACATCTATAAACAAACTTTTACATCCAGGCCAAATTACCACTCCAAGCTTACATCCAACAATGCTACAGATTCAATTTCCATACAGTTTGACAACTAGTTTATACAGACTATAGTGTCTCTCACAAATACTAATTATTCCACTATCTTCTCAGAACCAGCAGCCACTGCTAAATATCCTCAGCTATTTAACTTCAGGCCAGTACCTACCTTTATCACTAAAAAAGTCCTACATAAGAAAAAACCAACCCCTCTAGCTATTGACCAGCTCCCCTCAACCTGCTTAATGGCTGCAGATGCAATTGCTTTTTTGGTCTGTATTTTGATAAGTAGATCTATATCCATAAAATACATTCCTTCCATCTGGAAAAATCCATTATTATACCTTTACACAAAGGTAGCACATCTACAGAGTTAAATAACTCCAGATCCATTCCAGTTCTCTTCCCCTATCAAAAAATTCTTGAAAAATGTATTCATGCTCAGCATGAGCTACACATCATCTAAATTCAAGTAATCTGCTCTCTGCAACATAACATGGCTTCAGACTCACCATAGCACAACCACAGCCCTACTTCACTTCACCAGCACTATAAACCAGCATAGGAGCATGTTCCTAGACTTATGCAAAGCTTTTGACACTATATCACAACAGCATTTACTTGCTGCACTCTCTCCTATAGGTCTCTCAATCCTCCCTTAAATAGTTCCTTAGTTATGTATCTGAAAGGCAGCAAGCAGCCAAATGACAACAGGACTTCTCTTCTTCTTTTCCATTTACCATAGGTGTCCCTCAGGTCTCTGTACTAGGACTTTTTCTTTTTAATATTTTTATAAACAAATTTCACACTGCCATATGTACTACTGATAATGAGATGCTACCTCCAGGATATAATATTCACCGGTTAGACCGTACTACAAGGAAAGGAGGTGGGATAGCAGTCCCTTACAAAAATGCTCTAACTGTTAATAGAGACAGCATTCCACCACCCCAATTCAATAATGCAGAACTCCTCATAACCAAACTACAGATTAACCAGAACAAATGTTTGAACATCATCTGTGCTTACATTCCACCAGGCAACAACTTAAATACTTTAGAAGATATCCTATATTGGTTATCCACTACCTATCCTCAAGAAACCATAGTTCTTGGTGACTTCAATACCGACTGGCACCCCTGCTCCTCTGAACCCCCACCTCACCCCTATAAACTTATCTGGGTTTAAACAGACCATAACCTCTCCCAGTAGGATAAACAAACCGACCAACAGGGAAAGATCCTAGACTGGATCTTAGTTACTAACCAACCCCAACTGTACACAGCTGGCACTCTGTCCCTGATGACCTCAGCGACCATTGTCTAACCTATATCATAAAACATAAGGCAGGAAACCCTCACCAGCCCAAATATAAAACAGTTAAAAACAGGAAAAACTTTGATGCTGCTATATTCCTAAATGAACTAAAAGCAGTTGATTAGTCAAAACTAAAAAATCTACCATTCGAAGAGGCTGTAGCTCACTTTAACACTAAATTCCTAAGTATCCTTGATTCCCATGCTCCAGCACGTACAATAAAATCTAGATCAAACACAGCGCCATGGTGACAAAAGATACCAAATCTAAAATCAAAACTAGAAACAGAGTCTGGGCCAGCTGGAGAACAACTAAAGCCCCACTTGACCATCTAAAATATCAACAACTCAGGAATGATACAAAAAAAGAAATCTATTTTACTAGATAAAAAAAAGCTTCTACCAAAATCTCCTACAAAAACACCAAAACAACCCTCAAAAGTTCTGGGCAGGCTTAAATCAACTACTTCATCCAAGTCATTTTACCACCCCAACCCCGGCTAACCACACCCATAGTTCCCAGAGACCATAGCTGGCGCTTATAATAACTTTTTCACTGAAACAATCCAATCCTTAGCAAATCAACTAACCCCCACAAACTTAAATCACACCCCTAATCTACCCACTAATCACCCTCAGTTTAGCTTCCGACCAATATCCACTAGTTTTATCAAAACACTTATAAAACAACTAAAACCTACCACCCTCGCTGCTGACCTCCTCCCTGCAGAGTACTTACAAATAACTGCAGATGCCATTGCATATCCCATATCTATCCTTATCAACAGAACCTTATCCGAAAGCGCTATCCTCTCCCTCTGGAAAATATCCCACGTCATCCCACTCCATAAAGGTGGTAGCTCTACAGACATATCCAACTATAGACCCATTGCCATTCTTTCCCCACTAGCCAAAATAATGGAGAAATGTGTACACTAGCAACTAATGCAATACCTTACAAAAAATAACTTACTATCCAACTCCCAGCATGGTTTCAGGCCATACCGCAGCACCACCTCAGCCTTCCTTTCCTTTACTAATGCCATAAACCAAAACAGGAATGACAATAGGCTATCATCTACCCTCTTTCTTGACCTATCAAAAGCATTTGACATGGTCAACCATGAACTTCTCATTCTTTCTCTAAAATCTATTTCCCTCAATAAGCACACAATCCACTGGTTCCAGTCCTACCAGACTGGTAGACAACAGGTGGTACTATGGCAGGGCAAACTCTCCAGCTAGCTACCTCTCACACTTGGTGTCCCTCAAGGCTCCATACTAGGTCCACTACTCTTCTCTATTTTTATCAACAACCTTCGCTCTGCTCTCCCTAAAGCTACCTGTATTCAATATGCAGATGATTCCACTCTGATCTGCTCAGCCACCTCCACATCCGAACTGCAAATCCTAACCCAAAATACATATAACACTATTGAGAACTGGCTCGCCAACCAATGCCTACTGCTGAACCCCAATAAAACTAAACTTCTACTCTTCACCTCCACTAGTAGGTCTGCCACACTTTCATTCTCTGGCATGTCTAACAATGGTACCACTATCTCCCCAGATCAACACACCAAACTTCTAAGGGTTATCATAGACAATCTCAAATTTGACCTACTGGTCAAAAAAACCATACAGACCATCAATAAGAAACTTGGATCACTGTATAGAAACAAGACATTTTTAACCCCACTGGATAGTACTGTAATTGCCTGGTCACACCTTCTCTCTACTCTTTTATATGCCTCGCCTGTAGTTCCAAACCTCAACAAATCTGAACTAGTTAAGCTGTCCCATAGCTGCAGCCATATTGCCAGATTCGCCACTGGCTCCACCTATAGAACCCACCATTGCCAGAACCTGAAACAACTAGAGTGGCTAGAACTGCCCGGCTTAATTCAATTCAATCAGCTTTTAATAGCTCACAAAATTCTGTACCGCCCTGAGGATACCCTTTCACCTATAAATATTATTACGTAATATAGCAACCTGAGATCCTTGTGGTCAGCCAACAAACTACTGGTCCTAACCCACAAAGCTAATAACCCTGCTGGTGAATCCCTGTTTGACAACTTTGTTGGCAAAACCTGGAATTTGTTGCCAAACTATATAACCCTACAATCCTCCAAATGTCTCTTCAAAAACCTCAAACAGTATCTCAAAGTGAACTGGCTTTGCCCATGTACCAACCCTGATTAAGTTATAAACTGAAAGCATAATCTGTAAATATCATAACATGCAACTACATCACCAAGCTCTATATTCAATCTGACGTCTCTTGCTTTTAATTGTGTCTGTCCATGAGAATTGTGAGTCCCATTTAGGAAACACTACTAAACCATTGTACATAATCACTTTGTTTCATATTTTCTAATGTTATCTGACTTCTTGTGTAATCTATGTAAGTTTATCTATTTGGAGCTTTTCTCCCCGGGCCTCCGCTGAAAATGGACATGCATCCAGTCGGACTATCCCAGTAAACAAATGTAAAATAAATAAATAAAATAAATAAATATGCCAAGCAAATCTAGTACAATGCAGAGATAATTCAGCTTTAATATGTACAGTCTCCAAATTATCCGGACAATAAAAAAATCACTCCAATTTCTTTTTTCTTCAATTGGAACATGGCTGAAAAATTCAAAACCTACTCCTTAATCTCAATAAAATAAAACTGATGCTCTTCACCCCAAAACATTATCTCCATCAAAAATAGTCTTTTCTTAGTTACATCTGCAAATAATACTAAAATTGTGTAGTAACACAGACTAACTTATGTGCACATCAAGCATCCCTTCCTATCCATTACAACAGTTTTATTTACCACCTTGGTTGTATAATAACCTTCATTATTTTTGTTTTCTGTACCCTCTGTGTGTTTTTTTAAGATATCTTCCATCCAAGTGACCTTGTATTACTTTCCATTTATTAACTGGAAAGTTTTCATTGAGCATATCAGTTTTATAGGAGTCTAATTGAGAAAAGTTGAAGTTAAACATTTAAACCAGACCATTGCAGACCTCATGATAACACACACACACACACACACACACACACACACACACACACACACACACACACACACACACACTTGCGCTACATAGAGTAAACACATCATATATACGTAGCACATGCTCCACTCCATGTTTGCAAATGATAAAGAAATATAAAGTTACAGCTTTTAAGATTAGCAGTTAAACTGAATAAAAAATGTACAGAAGACTTCAATCATATCATAAGGAATGTATTGAGATAATTACATGCTCCAAGTCTTACTGTCACCCTCACCTTCTCTCATTTAACAATGTATACATCTTCACATGTTGACCCCTAGACAGCTATAAATAATTAAAAACAGCATTTGCAGTTACTGTTCCCCACCAGTATTGTAGACAAAAAGCTAGGAGCTGTGGAAATGTATACCAGCTACCTGACTGTTGTCAACTGCACAAGTGGGGGGGGAGGTACTTAAAATATTTCATATATATTTTTAGCCTTACTCCTGCACTGAAATCATTGCAGATTAGTTTTTTTTATTAAACATAAAATGAACATGCATTCTTAACAGTAATATTACAGTTAAGAGACAAGCTCTACATTTGTTTAGTAGCAGACCCTTCTGAAAACCCACCAGTGCATCACACAAAACACACACTTGCAACAATGATATGAACACAAGCTCCAAACTCTTATTTATTAAAGCCAGACTAGTGTCTGTATTCTTTTAAAACTCATTCCACTCCTGTATGTACTACTCTTACAGTTCCCATTTTTTTCCTATGTAATTTCTTCCTACCCTTTTCTAAAGATCCCAGTTCCAATTGTTTTATCTCTGTTACTATACTCACAACTTCTAGTACAGTTGGTTTAGACTTTGATATCCATTTTCTAGTAATTGCTTTTTTGGCAGCCACCATAATCAGACTTAGCGATGCACTACTATATCTAGACAATTCCAATTTTGTATTACACCTCAAAAAATCATTTCCCTAGTTACACCAATTTGCTCACCTAGTATCTATGATAGAGCAGTCTGCAGGGAATCTTTAAAGTCTGACAACTCATTACACTCCCAGAAATATGTTCCCAATTACCTTTCTCCCCCATCACCCCTCCAACATTTGCTGTCTACCTGAGGAAAAACTCTTTGGAGTCTACTCAGGGTATAAAAATATATATGTAAGCATTCCCAAGCAAAAATCCTAAATCTTCTAGACTTTGCTCAATATTTGGGAGGCAAACATATATCTTTCCAATGTTTCTTTATGAATTGCTTATTCAGTCTCTCTTCCCAATCCTTTCTAACCTCCTCTCACTGATTATTATAGTTATCATGCAATATCAGCAGACTCTCCTTTCTCCGTTCCCATGTTGGCTTAGTTCTTACAATACTTTCTGCTATGTTATGAATATAATATTCTCTATGAATATTGTTATTCTCCATAAAGGTATGCATCCAAAATCCCAGTCTGTCCTTGTTTCTTGAGCTTCCCCCATTTCATCATCATCCCTTTCTACTTTGAATTATAATGTTCTGCTTGTGCTATGTATAGGAGCCTTAACTGTGTAGCTCTAAAATACTCCTTCAAATTGGGCAATCCCAATTTGCCTTGTTCTATTAGAAGAATCAGCTTATCCCACTTGCTGTCTTCTCCTCCAAGATAAAATCCTTCAGCTCTTTATTAATTGCTATCCACATCTTGTTCTCTGGTTGCTAAAAGTATACCTGATCTGTGTATAAGACTAAAGGGACTAAAAATATTTAACTGCTTGAATCTTGCTATCCATATCCATATAACAGAGCTTTCAATTTCTCAGTTTTTATATTATCTTTTTAGTCTCTTCCCATATATCATTAGTTGCCACAGTGGAATCATTTTCAATCCATAATCCTAAATACTCCATTTTATTGTATTCCCCATAAGTATAGATATTGCTGAACAAATTTATGTGTGGGTATATAATTAACCACTAGTGTCTTTGTTTTAGCTTCATTAATTTTGTATCCCCAAAAGATTTGAAATTGTCTCAAAATGTTCCACAACACTGTAATGTCCTTTTCTGGTTTTATCAGGTATAAAATAATATCATATGCAAATAAAACCAGCTTTTCTTCCAACCATACCAAGTATATTCTTGAATTTCTGAGTCCTTTATTTTCTTTGGCAATGTTTTTAAATATAATGCAAATAACAAAGGGGAAAAATGACACCCCTGCCTGGTTCCTCTGCTCAAGCACAAATTATCAGAGAGGAACCCAGCCACTTTAATGTTTACCTCTGATCTCTTGTATATCCTCCTAATCAATCTTATAATTTTATCAGGGAATTTGATTGCTTCCATTGCTCTGCTCATAAAATCCCAGCTTAATCTGTCAAATGCTTTCTCTGCCTCAGGACCCATCAATTACAGTAATATTTTCTTACATTCTGCTTCCTTCTGCATCATCAATGCTCTTTTAATGTTGGGAAATGTTTGCCTCTCCTCCACAAAACCACATTCATCCATATCTATCAATTTTGGCATCACTTTTGTCATTCCTTTAGCCATTATAGACATCAATGCTGTATAATCATGGTTTAGTATTGAAACTGGCTTGTATGAACCTAGATCTTATAGATCTTTGCCCCTTTAGGTATTAACTGCTATCATTGCTTCCTTCCAGGATGCTGGTGCTTCTCCTCCTCTTAAAATACTGTTAAACAAAACCTTCCAGATCTTTATCAGTTTTTCCCTCATAGCTTCCAAACTTCCACAGGAATACCATCTATTCCTGGGGACTTTTCTGTAGATTGGTTATACATCACCATTTTTATATCATCTCCTCCTATCCTAACTGTTAGTACTTCAGACTCATCTATCTCAAACCTTGGCATATTTAATTCTTCCATAAATATTTTCATTTGTATCTTTTCTTGATTTCCATATGTCTCTGCTTTATACAGGCTTTCATAGCATTTTCAAACTATTTCTAATACTTCTATCTTCCTTGTTATAGGTTCCCTAATTCTGGTGACAGCTCTTTCTACTTTCTGTTGGCGGAGTTGCTGTGCTAAAAGTTTTTTGTGCTCTGTAGTTATTATCAAAACAGTTGCTTAACAGCAATCTTTCTAAACTCATGCATGTTATTGAGGTAAGCCCTTATTTTCGGTTTAGCATTCTGCAACTGCTCTTCTTATTCTGTGGGATTCCCCCTATTTTGCAATACTTTCATATTTTCCAATCCTTCCTAATAATTCTTGTTACTTCTAAACCTTATCTCCCTTTTTTTATTTCCATCCTATTTTTAAACTCCACTTTAATTTTATCCCACTCCCTAGCTATATTTCAGAAGAAATGTCTATCTTCTCTAATAGCTCCTGAATAATTTCTGAATAATAAAGAAGGTAAAGAGGAATGAAAAAAAAAAACAGGAGCACCTATTTACATTAGTATCTCCATTACACTTAAAAATAACTGAGAAAACTTTATAGCATGCAAAGAAAATCACATACTATTAAAACAGTACCATTAAGAAAAAAAATGTTTTGCTTACAGTTAACTTTCTCCCTCTTCTTCCCCTTTCCTAAGTATTTTTCTGAACATTAGACATGAAGTGGAGCATATGCTTTAGAGTCCCCTGCAAGTTTAACAAAGTCCAAAATTTCCAGATTTGCTTGTTCTGTCATGTTTCACAAATATAATTATTGCTTTACAATCCCACATTTGTCAATTTCCACATTACTGATTTTATTCCTGTTCATCTCCATCTCCCAAATCCTGTCTCTGTTTCATTTCCAATGTATTCTTGATTCTTCTATTCTACTGTTGTTTTTCCTTCTCTCAAGCATTTTCTGTTGAAACATTGTAAACAAGTTCACTAGCACAGTCTCTCTCTGTGTTCTTTATTACCAGAAGAACAAGAATCAGAATCTCCTTCTGTTTCACAGCTCACTTTTTATTGGACAAACTTTTGTATTTCCTCATTAGCATGTACTTCAGAAATGATTTTGTCCTTCCAAGGAAAACTATTTTGAAGATAGCTGGGTTCAGCAGTTTGAATCTCATGCCTGCTTCTCGACATTCCCTGAATAAGGGAATAAATTTACTCCAGTTATGCCTGGTGTACAATGAGTAGTTGTTCTCAAACACTCTGGTGTCTCCCACTTTTAGTACTTGGTTCTTCTGCCACAGTTTTGTCAGAATCAACTCCTTCTGCTGGTAAGATTGCATCTTTACTATTAAAGGTTTAAGTGATTGCATCTTTACTATTAAAGGTTTAAGTTGCTTTCTCATAGCCAGGTTTGGAACACATACATGGTGTGCCCCTTCAATTAACAATTCCTTTTGTGGAATACTAGTCCATTTGCTTATTTGTGCTATCATAAAATTAATACAGTCGGTTCCAGCTTCTCTGGTACAGCAAAAAATCTCAGTTTTTCCTATGTGCTCTGTCTTCTAATTCTATTACTTTTTGAAACATCTCTTCTTGTGAAGTCTCATATTCAGCATGCCTTTTCTTCATTTGATCTCTGGGTTTTGCAGTTTTATCACCTCATCTGAATATTTCTTTAAAGCATCTTCCATTTTTTTCCAGCCTTTTGTTGATTGAATTAATATACTCCATCAGTGTTTTGTTTATTTTAATCAGGTCAGTGTGTGGTTATGTTATGTTTTCCTCTAGGTTACTGGAAGTCATGTGTGAAGCTTGTACTGCGTTTTGCTGAACAGCTGCAGTACTTTTCCCAGTCAGTTTTTCCTTCACCTTTTGTAGTTAATTTTCCTTCAGGTCCTATATTTTTCCTGGCATCCAGGCAGTGCTCTTACTAGCCAGTTACTGAAATTTACCCAGAAGTGTAGGTTCACTGGCTTTCTCTGCTATGTTTCTGTTTTCACACTGGGAGAGCTAGAATTAAGCTGTTACTCAATGTGCAGCCATCTTGGAAGTCCCCAATTTGATACAGATTAGATCAGATTCATATTTTATTACAGATAGTATGTGCAGTGTTAGGTGTACAGATTAAATTCCTGCTTGCATAAATAGACAGTATGTACACAGTTAAAAGAAAAGGAGGAAGGGGGACGTGGGTGTTGGGTTGGCCATAATAAAGAAGGTGGTTGAACAATTAAATTAAAATTCTACTGGTAGTTGTTTACAGTTTTGGTGCAGGTGGTTTTGGTGGAGGAGGGTTATATGTTGTGTGCAGTTTAGGTTGTTTTTTTTACTGAAGTAAGGACGATGGGGGACAGCAGCCTTCTTAAATGCAGTATTTGTTTTGCAACTGCTCTTGCTTTATGCAATATTTAATGATTTTTTCTTCTTAAAAATGTTAAAAAAATATTGATCCTACCAATATTTTTAATGAGTGAGTGCACATTGCCTTGATAAAAATAAAAATAAATGTCCACTGAACTCTAATTTTATTGACACCTTCATTTGTTTCATCCATTATTTTCTGGCAGGTAGATTACATTTTTAAGGAGAGTATTATGCTTAATATATATATACTTTATCCTTAAACATTTTTATTGCAGTCTTATCTAAAACTAGTCCTAATGAATATGTTTTATTGTATTTTGATGGCAATCAAATTTCCATCAAAATATCCATAATTGTGATCAAGTTCAAGGGTGCACCAAATTTCCTTTGGAGGAACAAGTATAATACACATGAGATCACTAAATTTAAATTCAGCTAATATATTCAGGATGGAAAAAGTGCACTGGGTTTTGTAGGAGAATTTTGCTCATAGGTTGAGCTACATTTTGCAGAGACTGTTGGAGTCCTGCTATGCTAATTGGATTTTGTTTGTATGTTGCCTTTGTTTCACCTGGGTTTGGATTGACTACTGTAAATGATCTTTATTGTTAAGCACCCTTATTTCATCATTATTTGGACTAGGAACTAACAGAGTATGATGCCTGGTGATTGTTTTACTATTCTCCAGATAAGAGGAGGAATGGTTCTTTTTCTCCTGCCTTAACTGGCTGTGAATAGTCACATCCAAAATTGGCCGTCTTTTGTTCCCTTGTTGCTGATTGGTGCTTTTCCCCTTTAATCAGATGTTTGCATAGTATATAAGGAGTTTAGTTACACACGCTGAAGCTTTATTAGGTGAATGTTAAGATTATGACTAGACTACCTGTCCCTGACAAGGTTGCATAATTGCATAATAGCAAACACCTCCCTTTCATTGCTCATGCTCCAACTACCCTCGAACAAAACTACCATCTACTTAAAGCAGCCTGCAGGTTATTTGATACTATCTGATACTGTGTCTACTATTGCAGGTAATAAGAACAGCAAATTGACAATAATATAATAAAAAAGTCTTAAAAGCCTAATATTATTACCGTAGCAAGTGATATGAATAGAAACTTGCAAGCAATATTATATTAAAAAAATAAAACATTCTACTTTCCTCATTGTGTAATCTTTACAAACATTTATGTTTATTTGATCATTTCTAGTATTGCAACTCCCATTGCAAGGAACATGAACAACAACTTGATGGTAATATAACAAAAAATATCCATCTTAAATGTCTGATATTACATGTACTGTCACAAGAAATAGGAATAGCAGCGTGCCAGCAATATTGCAAAAAACAAAACAGTCTGGTTTCCTCATTGTTGTGTAATATTTACAAGCATTTGTGGCAAACTCTTATATTGCAACTACTATACATTAAAGAAAAAACTCTGAACAAATACTTAATAAAGCTTGCTAACATTTTAAAAAAACTCTGAATAGGTACTTACTAAAACCCCTTGTTAACATATAATAGGGACTGCCACCCCCTTAATCCCCAAGATATGTACACATTTATAACACAGAAAATGTATTACAGGTGGGGGTGCTAAGGAGACTGGTACATCATCAAAGTATCAATTAGACCAGTTTTGAAACTAAAAACATGTTATATTTATTTTTATATTTTATTTTATGCGCTTATATGGTTTTGCCATTCTTACATATGTATATCTTTATATGTTTAAGGGCTGAATATACATTTTTTTAACTGTCTTGTTTATAATTTTTGTGTTTTTAATAACTTATTAATGTGTTTACCTGCTCTGATTGGATAATTGTTGCTGTGTATAAGATGAGTGTTCTGTCGGGCTGTTAGAACTGATGAAGAGATAGTTTTGAATGGTTTTAGTAACTTGTGATCTATTTCCTGTTTCATTAAATACTGGTGTTTTGGAGTTCCCTTTGTGACTTTTTTTTCATTTGGAGTTATTGGTTAAGTCCTACATAGTTGCAAGCACTCATTTGTGTGTTTTGTTACTCCAAAGCTAACCCTATATTCATATCTGAGGTCCTTAAGAATTTCAGAAGTGCTTTCCCCCTTCTGACCTGATTTCTATAGCCATTACGTTTAACTATGATTTCTGCAGCCATATCAACCAGTGTATAGATAAGTCAATAGCTATTAGACATGCAGATGGACAGGTTGACAGATGAGATCAGACAGGAGTCCCCGTGGACTATGATGTTTGCAGATGACATTGTGATCTGTAGTGAGAGTAGGGAACAGGTGGAGGAGACCCTGGAGAGATGGAGATATGCTCTAGAGAGAAGAAGAATGAAGGTCAGCAGGATTAAGACAGAATATATGTGTGTGAATGAGAGGAAGGATAGAGGAATGGTGAGGATGCAAGGAGTAGAGGTGGTAAAGGTGGATGAGTTTAAATACTTGGGATCAATAGTTCAGAGCAATGGTGAGTGTGGAAGAGAGGTGAAGAAGAGAGTACAGGCAGGATGGAGTGGGTGGAGAAGAGTGTCAGGAGTGATTTGTGACAGACGAGTACCAGTAAGAGTGAAAGGGAAGGTCTACAAGAGGGTAGTGAGACCAGCTATGTTATATGGGTTGGAGACAGTGGCATTAACAAAAAGGCAGGAGTTAGAGCTGGATGTGGCAGAGTTAAAGATGTTAAGATTTGCAGTGGGTGTGACGAGGGTGGACAGGATTAGGAATAAGTATATTAGAGGGTCAGCCCAGGTTGGAAGGTTTGGAGACAAAGCCAGAGAGGCAAGATTACATTGGTTTGGACATGTGCTGAGGAGGGATGCTGAGTATATTGGGAAAAGGATGCTAAGGATGAAGCTACCAGGTTACAGGAAAAGAGGAAGGTGTAAGATAAGGTTTATGGATGTGGTGAAAGAGGACATGTAGGTGGTTGGTGTGACAGAGCAAGATGCAGAGGACAGGAGAAAATGGAAACAGATGATCCGCTGTGGCGACCCCCAATGGGAACAGCCAAAAGATGATGATGATGATGTGTAAAATTCAGGGGTAAACTCTTGTTTTGGAATTCTCAGATAAACAGATTTTATAAAAGGAGGAGAAAATGATACAGCTTATACATATACATATATAAACACACACACACACACACACACACACACACACACACACACACACACACACACACACACACACACACACACATATATATATATATATATATATATATATATATATATATATAGAGAGAGAGAGAGAGAGACAGAGAGAGAGATTGATTGATATATGTAAAAAAAAATCCATAAGCAGGTCTGTCAGGATCTTAATGAATTAGGAATGGTAAGGCTGAATATGAATTGGCTCTAGCTAACTCTTTTAAGGGATAATTAAAAGGTTTTGTTCAACAGTATAAGAAGTATTGCCCAATATTGCACTATACTCAGAGTGAACATCACTGCCTATTCTGATGCTGAAACGATAGGAAATGTCCAGATGGATAAATTTAACTCAGATTTCCCCTTTTTTACAGTCTAATGTCCCCTATCTTGAACCTTTTAAACACTGTTCTTCCGATTATAACCATGGACCAGATCCTTCCAGCTGTTACCAAAATAAACAATAACCGCTCCTTAGGCCTGATTACTGGCTGATTTATTGTTAGCATAAAGTAAGTTATTGCAGAACCCTTCTTTACACTTTCTTAGCTCATTCTTTCCACAAGGTACGTTACTCAGCTGTATAGAACAGCAGTTGTGGTGTCTTTCCATAAGAGTGGCGTTGTAACTGACCCAGGAAATTATCACCCCATTAGCCTTACTTTTACTAGCTGTAAAACCATGAAAAGATCTTAATCAGTCTCAATAACAATGAAATTGGTAACTTAGAAGCAATTGATTCTAGGTCAATCAGTATGTTGTTTGAAGGCTAGGTCTTGCTTGCTTAATTTGGTTGACATTTTTTGAGAATGTGATTGTGGTCATTCTGTCCATGCTGCTTATCTCAACCTTGCAAATGTATTTGACACTATTCCCCATATAAGCTTTATTAATAAACCTTCTAGCTTAAATATGTTGCTCAGTGGCTTGCTAACTGTCTATCTGATCATATACACAGGGTGAGGACAGGTGGTGGCTTCTCATCTAACTGAGTGGTCATTAGTGGAGTCTCTCAGTGCTCTGTGCTGGATCGCTTTTTCCTAGGCATCTACTTCTCTGATGTGAAGACAGATACGCAGTATTTGTGGTTGATCAAGTTGGCAGGTGACTGCAAACTAGGTGTGATTATTGATATGCTCACACACTCTTAGAATTATTGTCTGACTATAGCTATTGCTCTAAAACAAAAATGTAGTGTAGTTGCATTTAAGAAAAGGTTTTTCCCACTGATTTTCACATAAATAAAACCCTACGTATGGTCAGCACAGCTGTTAGAGACTGTGATCTGTTCTTTGAGCATCAAAGGCAACTTTTTTTTAAATTGCCCGGTTAATTAGTAAAGGCATTACCTCAAGATAAAATGTTCCCCTGTATTCCTCTGTTATTAGGCTGATTATTGAAAATAGCACTCAGAAAAACATATCCCAGTTTGAAAGACCTCAGTGTTTCCTAACCAAGTGAGTCAAATGACTTGGTCACCCCAAATTTTCCAGATATATTAAAGAGCCTGCCAATTATTTTTGTGTCCAATATAGACTGCTATGTGGAGAGATTACATTTTGGGATCCGAAATACCTTATTTACTACATCAAACATAATAATGTTAGGAACACTTACTGCAAAATTTTCATCTTCCACTATAACATGAATAAGACTTAAAAAGAGAGGTTCATTACCCAAAGAATTTCCTACAAGTGGAGCAAAATTCCCTTGTGTGTTTGATTATGTAACACTTTAGCTTTCTTCATCCTAAGATTTGCTGACTAGATTGTTTCACTCAGATTTCCCCTATAAATAAGTAGCATGGCCCTTATCATGTAGTCTAAGTATGAAATAAAATTAAAGATACATACATGCTAAATCAAATTAGCATCCTTTAGTTGAGTAGTTCGTAACATTGCATTGTAATATCAGAATTGTAAATCATTATGGATGCAGTTATCTCTTTGACTTATTTGTGGTCTGTAACATATTTTGTTTTGGAAAGTAGAACATTTAGTACCTTTTAGTGGTGGCGCTAGAATGGATACTGATGGGTAAGCTACTACTGACCAAACATTAATGTCTGAAGGCATTCAGTACTATATAGGCTTATTCTTGCAGTCACCCCTCATTTTCTTTTCATGTTTTTGCATATTTATAACTGCAAATAGGAAACTGTGAACACTGAACTGCAGAACACAGATGCATTACATACTGTCATACAGATGGACATTAAAGGCATAAGAGAACTCTATAATAGTATAGTTATTATTTATGATTTACCAGTATTTTGTGCAGTCATCTTTGATTTTTCCTTTCTTTATATTCTGTACCTATTTCCTCTCATTCTGTGCAATTTCTAGCAGTTTCCTTTCTTTTACATATAGCACATACTTTGCTGTGTCTCATTGCTCTGTTTCTATATCATATTTATTCCAGATATTTCACTTTGTTTTGGCTTTTTAAAGCATGCATAATGAAATGAATGTAATATGGGACTGTTACATTGTCATTTCGTTTTTCCATCCTACCTTGTGTGCATAGGTTCTGTACAGTAAATGCTATTTTCTCACCATGTTATTTTGCTATTCAGCTGTCTTTGCCTTTATATAGTCTATAAGCATTATGTGTAAATACTGTGCTACATAATGCAATAGTCACTGTGTATTTTGCTTAGAGTTCTTCTCTGCGTAACATTTTTGAAAATGGGCAATGTCCACTGGACATTTCTATGTAAGAAATACCAGCAAATAAATAAAATATAAAACTGCATAAGTCTACCAAATGTAGAACACATTTAGAGCTGGCATATAGCAGTTATGAATGCTGTCACTACACGACTATATAAAACTAAAGAGTAAGGTGCTGTTTGTTGTTTGCCTCACCATCTGCAAAAGTGAAAAGATTGTGTGATCCATGCCAACATCCTTTCATACTCATCTTAACTTAGTTAATTGAATGTAGCTGACATTCCTAAAGCTGCAGCTTGTGTTATTTCTGGAAGCATTACAGCTGACACAACTGACACTTCATTAAGTGTTACATACAGAATGTTAATCCACCCCCAGACTTTGTGGTTAGAAAACAGTACACTGGATCAGCACAATTCTTTCATTTCCAAAACCTTCACTAACATCAGTGAAAGCAAATTAAATTGCATAAGCTAGGGAGGGGTATTCTTTGTTCTGTCCTTTTGGTAAAACTAATTTATGCTTAGCAGTTCCAGGTGAAGACCATTAAAAGTCGACTTTTATCTTCTGATATTACAGGTGGCCTCCTAGCTGCAGATTTAATTGTTTGGAAAGTATACTGGAGTATTATGACAGATTGCTTCTCTGGCAACCAATTAGTGGTTAAAGTTTGCTTTTGTCAGGTGCATATGAGCAGATATGAACTGAGCTAACAGCTATTAAAGAGTAAGTCTATCATACAATATAAGTGAATAAATAAATAACTGACAATTCAATCGAGACTTAAATTGCCTGCTCAGTGTGGTGCATCGATGTTATATCTTCAGTATTTAAATGTAGTCCTATTGCAGGCTTATATAATTTACACATGCACCGCTGTAATAATTTAATAATGCTTTTCCTTCATTTACTAATTTATTTAAACCTGGCCTTTTATTTTCAATGTTTTAACTCTTTAAGGAGCCCTTTAAGGAAATGTTTTGATCTTAACAATTCACAGGTTATAATAATGAAGTATGATCTTATTTGTTCATAGGAGAAAAAGAACCTAAGTGATTTGTTATACCTGAGACATCAAACAATATCCAGCAATACTTATTGCATAACTTTGTATTATTGTGTCTTAATCATAGTCTCTATCCTCTATTGTAATTTCCTTGTCTGGATCTTAGTTAATGTGTTATAATTAGCTATGATAAATGTATGATCAGTATGTTTTGGTTTATTAATGGCTTGATTTTTTTATTTTTTCTCATTGCTGCTGACCTCATGCTCCTCCATGCTTGGTCAATATGTTCTTGCCTCTGCTGGTCCTCCTACACCCAGGTAGGCTCCCTGATGTGACCTGCACTGAGAATGTCTCTGGAGGGGATGCACCTGCTGGCATTGTGTCCTTTGCCTCAATCCTATGCTAACATCATTATGTTGTGAGTGTACTCCTGACCACTACTGCATGGCAATCTCTTCTTTGAGTCCTGGTATCCTCCAACGCTCCACTAGCAGATCCACTATACATGCTCCCATCCCAAGAATATGCATGCCAATCTTCCCTTGAGTGCACCATCAAGTACCATGGGTTGCTAATGCAATGTGGGTCACCTGGACTACAATCAGGGCTTTATCCTTCTGCTACACTCATGAGACATGTTTGTTTGATTGTTAACTGGTAAAGTTAATTTATCTTGATAGATTCATTTTAAGCACTAGACTGGCCAAGAGATGAACAAATCATGAACGATTCCTGCATGATGTCTCATGGAGTGCAATTTTCCCAACCCCTGAATTGTCCACTCCCCAAATATTTTTGCATTAATCAACTATACTGAAAGGTTAGTGTAGTAAGAGTATTTTTACACCCTTGCAGGGTATTTCTCTTTTACCAGTGGTAATCCAACCATTTAGTTAGTATGTATGTGTATGTATGTATGCATATATAAATATGAATATATATCCATAGAAACTGCTGCACCTACATGAAATATGTGCAGGGCCAGCACTAAAAACAAGCTGTCCTTGTAGGATTCCAATATTAATAGGCTATACAACAAAAGGATGAAACTCATGGTAAACACTAACAGGGGCAGTACCCAACAAGGTAAAAGCTCTCTCATCAGGCTAAATAAGCAACTCATGAGCTTAACAAAGTCCACAAAAGCTAAATCTGAGGTAAAAATAGTCACTCATGACAAGGACAACCACAGGGCTTTCTTCAGCTATGTCTGAAACCTCAAAGGCAATATACAGCAGTGTTCAAAATTAATTGTAAATGATACCACCTACATTGAACCAGAAGATACAGCTAATCTCTTGGGCTAACAAATTTGGCTCAGACTTTAGCCTCATCTCCTCCCATGTATTCCACAGGAAATTCTGACATCCATCTCACCCTCAACCATCCCTAGAGAGAAGATCCTCAGGGAACTCTCCAAAGTTAAGAAAACTGCATCACTGGGTACTGATAATATCTCAGGATGCCTGCTTAATATCATGAAACTTGAACTATTGGTCCCACTGGAATCTGTTTTCAACCACAGCCTCCGAATAGGCTTCATACCTAATGAATGGAGGACTGGAATGATTATACCACAGCACAAGGACAGGTCATCCACTGGGTAGGGAAATTATCCATCCATTAACCTGATAAGCCTGCTGTGCAAGGTTATGGATATGATTGTCATGGCTATCATAAATGATGATATACGTAACCCACAAATGCTGGACCCTAGTCAATTCAGGTCTGTCAAGGACATTCCCTGGTGGAATTCTTTAAGAAGGTTACCAAAGTGATGGTTGAGGTAGGCAGTATTTGTTGCCTACCTCAACCTGGCCAATACATTTGACACATGTTAACAAACTCACTAAATTAGTTATGAATCCATATATCACCTGGTGGATATCTAACTGACTCTCTGACAGGATCCAATAAGTGAGAATAGGGGAATCTACCTCCAAAACAGGTCAGTTAGTAATGGGGTCCCACAGGCCTCAAATCTGGGACCACTGATGTTTGGCATCTACTTCTCTGAAGTAGAGGTTAATGTCGATGGTCTCTGGCTGATCAAATTTGTAGACAATTGCAAATTGGGAGCAGTCATTGATTCCTTCCATGATAGTCCGTGTCAGGTCATCTTGGAGGATAATCCTAGTAACCAGTGCTAAAGATGTGACCTAAAACTCAGTGCTAAGAAGTGCATCATAGTATTTTTTGGCAAGATAGCCACCCCTACAAGCTTCCACATTGATAATACATCCATGAGAGTAGAGCATTTAGTCAAGGAGTGGGTAACACATGTAGGCAAAGATTTAACATTTGACCAACATGGTTCTACTGTGATGAGGAAATCATTCTGTGTTGCAAAACTTCTAAGTAAAGGTATGGCATATAGGCCCAAACAAGTCATCATCTTGTTGTACTCTGACATCCTCATAAGACCTGTCATTGAGTACAATGCTCCCTTCACCTCACCAGGCATATGCTAGTGGAGTGTCCACAGAGATTTCTCATTATCCCTATATTTAATTTCCTAAAGGCTGCTGAGATGTGACCTATGTGTACCCTGCAATGCTTCCTCAGATCTAGCACTAATGAACCTGTTACACATTTGGAAAACAATTAGGATCAGAAGCACCAGATCTAGGGACCTAACTCTTGCCAGCAACACAAATAGGATATGCTGGAGGGAAATGTATGTTTCTCAGGGGCTCCTCCTTCTGTAGAACATGCTTCCAATCCATGTGAAGTAGAGTTCTTCCCCACATTTGTTTATGCAGAACCTGGCCCAGTGGATGGGGAACCCACACATATACCCCTAGTTTGCCACCCATGTTTCTACCAGAGAGAAAGAGCTTGTAATTGTTTGTATACCTAAGAATATGCACCCTCCACAAAATATTTAGGAACCAGTACCTATGAGATTTTATTTTGGGGAACTTGACTAGGCTTAAAATGGGCCCATGGTTGTCTGTCCAACATTCTACTATGAAACTACGATATATGAAACTAAATGAAGGAATTGCCCTTGCCTACAACATAGGGGTTGCAGGAAGGCTTGCAACTCTGTAAAATAAATATTTTCTTGGTGTCAACTACAAGTTCTGTGGGCATTTTTACTGAGGAGTTTGGCTCACTAATTTTGCTTTCAGCAGGTTATGTATTAACTTCTTGAAGGCAACACAAAAGGTATGATGTAAAATGATACAGCAAGTAAAACATTATTAGAAATGACTACTGTAAATAATGGTGGTGAACAGTTCAATAAATACAAGACAGTGAGAAATGAATACATAATTATAAAAAAAGAGAAATAAAATATGAAGACCCTCTATAAAGTCCTATGAATAATACATGTACACTTAAGTAATTGTAAGGAAAGCATCAAAACTGAAATTATTGTGAAAATTTAGATGAGTTTACAAACTGCAAAACAAGATTATAGACATCTCAAGTAAGTTAAGTAAAATTGTTTGGTTATGACTTTTAAAGAGTGAATAAGAACTTTGGAATGTGAAAAATATTTACAATCCTCTCTTTCTTTTAAGTCAGAGATTGAACTGGCCATATATTACTTATGATCAGAAAAGTTTCTGAATGGTGCAGGTAATTAATTATTCATATTCTTCTGGCTGAAAACTGAGATGACATAATTACTAACTCTAAAATTAAGGTCCGCAAAGTACATGTTTCAATCGAATGAGATTTTAGGGAAAAAGAAGCATTTCATCTTCAGCAATGAAAGTAATAAGTGTAAAGTATACCGCAGAACAGGTCTGACCATTCCTTTCTTGGAGCCAGTTGGATATTTATATATATATATATATATATATATATATATATATATATATATATATATATATATATATATATATATATGTATGGGTTTCCTTTATAATTTCAAAATACTGAAATGCTGACTTTCAGTATTTCAAACTTATAATGCCGAAGCCTTGAAATTCCAAAACACTAGAAGCGCGAAATTCAAAATACCGAAGTTCGGAGCTTCTGGTGTTGTGGTGTGTGAATGCATAGGTGTAAGTGCAGGTAAGTACATATGAGTGTGTTGGTTAGGAGCTTTTGTGTATGTTAGTGTGTGTTTTGGCTGTGATGTGTGTGTGTGTGTGTGTGTGCAAGGGGCTGTGAAATGTGTGTGTGTGAGTTACCTCTGTGTGTGTGATTGTGCAATCTCGGAGGTAGTATATATAAGTAGAGGGGGTGTTGTGGTGTGTGAATGCATATATATATATATATATATATATATATATATATATATGTGTGTGTGTGTGTGTGTGTGTGTGTGTGTGTGCTTATGCATGTATTTATTTATGATTTTGATAACTGGGGCAGAGATGGACTGTTTTCAGGTTTAGTCTTGGTGTACGTAATGCACAAAAGTCAAGGTAACAAACACTTTCTAAAGCAAAATTAAATATAGTATACAGATTGGGTTGTGGCAGTGTTAAAAGTGATTAGAGAAGAAATTAAACATCATTGGTGGCTGAATGGCACAAAAGAGAAAACATTGATAAACTATGTTACTGCACGTGTGGATAAAGATTACCAGTCCTGGAATCACTGTTATGCATGTGTAATATTTTTTGCCTGTGTTATATCATTAGCATTAAGCTTGTTTGAAGAGGTATGATTTGAGATCTTTTATAAACTTAGGGAATGAAATTATGTTTGTTTTGGTATGGATTCCCAGTTATTTGGACCCAAGAATGTGAAGGCATATTCTTTGAAAAGGACACTGAACACTGATTAAATAAAACAAACTCAAAGACAACGTCATTGGCTATTCAAGAGTTTTCAGCTGTTGTAGTCTGAACTAAACTTATTAGTGTGTAATTTCCTTCTGCAGATGGATTAGTACACCTTAATATAAGTATTGCAGAAGATTTTTTCTGTTTTCTGGGACACAGCTTGATATAAAGTTTCTTAATTTGTACCCAATTAGAAATGCAAAGATTTGTGTGTGTGTGTGTGTGTGTGTGTGTGTGTGTGTATATATCTATATACATATATATATATATATATATATATATATATAGAGAGAGAGAGAGGGAGGGAGAGGGCATACCTCTCAGAAGTACTTTAAAGTTTAGATCATCATCAACCAAAATTCCCAAATCCCTAACAAAATTATCTGTTGTTTAAATACCATCACCAAGTACATATGGATCTTTCTGATTCTTCATCCAAAAATGTAAAAATTAACATTTTTTTGCACCGAAGTTCATTTCATTCCATTTGATATAGTTAGTCTACCTACCTTTGCAGAGTATCCTAGTATTCATGCAACATTGTTCCAGCTGTCATAACATCAGTAATCTTGCTAATCTATACATTCCATGCATTAAGTAAGTTTAAGGTAAACATTTCAAATAGCAGTGGGCAGACTACAGAGCCTTGAGGTACCCCCGTTTTTCTTTCACCTCATCAGAGACACAAACTCAGGTATGTACATTACAACTCTGTCCCTTAATTTGTAATGTAGGATTTAATACCAAGGACTGTATTGCTCTTATAATTTAAGAGTGTCCCACTGCATCAGATGCTTTAGCAAAGCCTAAACAGATGATATCTGCTGGTAATACCATATCCAATGCAGGCACAATATCTGAATAAAAAATCAAGTTAGTTAGGCCGCAGCCTGCCATAAAATATATCTAACCCAATAATAACATGAAGAGGTAACAGCTGACATATTAACTTTACAAAACACCCTCCAAAATGCAAGACAAACTATTGGTCTGTAAGTGTCTCCTGTAGTTGGATTAGTACACATGGTATAGGTACTGCAGAGAAGCTTTTTTTTCCATATTCTAGGGACACGGCTTGATTTAAAGTACTCTGAAATAGAACATTTTGATATGGTACTAACCTTTTTTTGCAATATTACTTTTAAAGTATCCATTTAAAACTCTCTGGTCCAGTGGCTAAATTTGATTTCATCCTCTTTAATATATCAGTAACACCCTCATTTGATATTACTATTATACAGCTGTTTTTGACATAATAGCAAAAGTAAAATTGTGAACAAACATATTTGCTACTTTTCTGACATCTATTCTAGTTACTCCATCCATATTAACAATAATAATATAGGATATCTCATCTTAACCTTATTGCCTGAAGTGTTTGAACAAGCCCATACAATTACAGTAGTTATGTTCCGCAAGTTAGACTTCATAGATTCTTTTGTGCCAATATACTTACTTCTTAAAAACATTGTTTGGCAAATTGTATTATCTTTTATTTTTTTCTTCCATTGGGTAGATTCTTGATTAATTTTTGTTTAGACTTCTTTTTATTCCTTAGCTTAATTTTTCTGGTCACCATGGAAGTTATTTTTAACCATGACTAGTAGACCTACCCATTGGCACATGTTCATCAATTCGAGTTTTTATGTTTTTGTAAAATATTCCCCAGTACTCATCAGCTTCTTTACCCTCCATTTCAATCTACTATTTCCACAATGCTGATTTAGTCTCAATGTCTGATTTATAAAATTGCCTTTGAATATTAACATTTTAGTGGTATTTATGTAATCTAGTTTATCCATAAACCACACACTATCCGAAGTATTCCTAACCAAGTAGGCTCCTGAACAATTGGAGTATATTTATATTTTGGCTGTTGTAACAGAATTCACAAAATCGCCTCATAGCAAGACGTTGTCCCGTTCGATTCTCAGCTAGAGCGTCTTCTGTGTGGAGGCATACGTGAATGGGGCATCCTTCGTTGAAGGCTGTGCGTCAGGGCTGGTAACCTGGTATGTAAAAATCCGCTACCAATCATTAGCGGACCGGAGTTCCGCTGTGGTGACCCCTAACTGGGAAAAGCCGAAAGACACAAACAAAGACCTGGTATAGGTTAATTCCAATCCACTCCTGATGCACATAAGTCACCTGCCACTAGGTCACATTTCATTTGTATAAAAGAATTTTATTAACTTCCACTTGTAATGAATCGTCATCCTTACTCAAATTTGGTCCACGATATACTAAAGCAACACATCTATTTTCAGTGCCTGATAAAGTCTGTACTTCAATAACCTCCCCATCACCTTTGATGGAATTATAGACAAAGCTAGTTTTGTCTGTCTGTTTGCAGGTCTGTTCTTGATATGAAACCATGTTTCTGTAATCAGGACATTTGTTAGGAGCTATTTAAAGTTATCCCTTCCTACCTTATCTCCCTGTTTGTTGTACTTCCTGTGAGAAAAAAAAAGATTTCACTGGTTTGGTAATGCTAGACACAAATAATCTTTTTCCTTGATGGCTTAGATGAATATTGCCCTTGAAAAACACCAATGTTTAAATTCTGTAACTTTCCATAAAATTATGACACCTAAAGAATTCAAAAACATTCACACCTGATTTAGTTTGTCCTTTCTCTTGCCACAACTTTCATCATACCCTGAAAAGTGGACAATACAGAGGGCAATGAAATTAAGATTGAATCCTACCTTTTTTACTTGGGATTATCACCTAAGCTCTTTTTCATTTTTTCTCTGTCTGAGCAGTGTCTCTCTCTCTACAGTTATCTCACTCCAGTCTTTTATTTTTTTAATGCTAAATTACTACTAGTATCAGAATTTTCCTTAATCTCTACTGTCTTTGATGTATCCTAGCATCAGCAGCTACTGTGTTGCTAACACATTTTACTGCATTACTAGAAATTGTGCTTTGGGGTATACATACTCTAGTAATATCCAGAGTATCATCCTTAACCGGGGCAGCCTCTATCATGAAGTCAGTAGACACTCCATTCTGTTCTGAATGATGAAGGTTATCTAGAATAGGAGTTGTTACTTTGGCAGTCACCTCTGGTTGTAGACTTATCTCACTTATTTCCCTTATACCAATATCAAATGTCTGAACTGAACTTGTTTTTTAAAATTTCTGCTATTGGAGAAATATGCTAATCCACAGTTTTGTTACATTTGTAAGCATACTTTCTTAACTGCTAGTGCCTTATTTGCAGTACACCTAACACATTTGCTGGCTTTCAAATCTCAGCCTTCCTTCATATTGCTATGTATTCTATAACATTGGCAAATATGTAGAAAATCCCTCTCCACTATGTCCTCTAAACAAAAATTGTCATTTTCCATATTAAATTAAATCAATAGTATATCACCTCCCAGTTAACAAGGCTTGACAATGCTTTTGTTAAAAATATCAGACAATAACCATTAACAGTTTATTTTTATTCAGTTGTAAATTTTATAAAAAATAATATCCTTCTCTCCTAGCCTGCTGAGTACCCAAAGACATGGAAAATACATCTTTGCATCTTCATGTCAATGTACAATGCATCTGCTCATAAAGGGTGAGCTAAATAAGTTTTCATGGTAGTCTATTGGCTATCAGAGCCTCCAAAATCAATGCTCAATGCAACCAACATGCTGTTACCCATAGTGTCTTTAAAAAGAATTGCAAGGAACAAAAAAGTAAAATAAAACAAAGATGTCTGCCCTTAGTTCTTAAAAGGACACGATGTAGGACATTAAACAAAAAGTAAAGTAAAATAAAGAAAAATGTCTCTCTTTGGTGCTTAAAAGGGGGTTTCTATGTCCAGATTGAGGTTTGCAAATTCGAAGCTGGCAATTGCGTACATGAAGCACCTAAACTTCAGAACCTAAAAAACACAATATATTACCAAATCCTGAAACCACCCTACCACTCAGGACCCAGGAATAAGCATTACCATGGGTCTTGGTGGGAGCAAGCAAAGGATTTGGGAATTTTCATTTTTCAATGTTAAGTTTTTGTGCTTCTATTTACAATTGCCAGTTTCAACTTTGCAAGCCTCATTCTTGTAATTGTAACCCCTTAAAAGGGCTAGATGTAGGATATAAAAATAAAGAAAATTTTAACTTTTAAGGCAATTCCCTGTGCTGTAAACATCCACTATAGCTACACATTTATATTTTAGAAGAGAGCAAAATAAACTATGGATTCCTGAAGGAGGATTTTGCAACAACTGCAGGCCATATTTTATATGGGACAGTGATGTCTTTCCTAGTGGCTGATCTGGCTTCTGGAGTAAAGAAATTACATATGATTTTCAAAACCAAAAGATGGTTTTGTTACTTTTAGTTTTATTTTTAGCTTTGCTTGTTTATCTATTTGCCATTTGTTAACTAGGTAAGTGGACCAATCATTGGACAGTTTTCAGCCATAACACGAATCTTAAGGACAAGGGGAAATTGTGGAGACATTTTATCTACATTTTCAGACAATCAGGAAATGACTGAACCATGAACTCTGAGGTTATTTGTATAAGAAACACTAACTACATACAAAGGGGAACTGGCAAGCAGCTCAGTGAAAATAAATTAAATCTGACACATAGAAGTGAATACTTTTGAGGTTGATGTATCACAAATAGCAATAAGAACTTCAATATAAAATATAATTGGCAATTTATTCATTTAATAGTAGCCAGTGCACTTTTCTTTAAGGCTAAACATTAGCTAACTGAGTATGTGGAATTCTTTTTTTTTTTACATCTTGGAGGGAAATGGAGATAGGACAAGAATAGATGATAGCAGCGCAGGACAGAAGACCAGCTGTAGCACATGCTTCCAGCATGATTAAACCTAACTTTACAATAAGGAGAGCCCATAGGTGTGACAGTCTATTTTGGACAATTGTCCTTGTATGGAGGGGTAACTTCTGTTTTTAGTAAAATGCACATAGTTTTATGTGTTTGCTGAAAGAGGTTGGGGGTTTCGAAATGAAAACTACTTAGTTTCTCATTTCCTGGGTATTTTTATTGAAATTAAAAGTCTAGGGAAATGAGAAGCAGGAACTATGTACAAGAATAATCTGCCAAGCATTAGTATGTGCATGTAAGTTGCAAGTTGGAAACATATATTCAAAAGAAGCATTATGCAGACTACGTGAAAGTGATAGCTTCTTATCACAGCAATTGCCTTATCAATTACATCAGGGAATGTAAATGTTACATGTATGGACAAAAAGCAGACTGCTGAATTATATTAAGAAATGTATGGTGCAAATAGCAATGTAACAGAAGACCTGTTTTAATAGAAATTAACATGAATTTGGCAAAGAAATTATTTCAAAATAAATATTCAGCAGAGTTTCAGGGACAAAGGAAACAAGATGTAATAATACTGATAGGATACAGGCTCCACTAATGATAGAAAAGGAAAAGTTAGACACTAATGGTATATGTGTGGTAATAAGGGGTTACTGGCAGGGAAGGAGGATTGTACTGACATGTATTTGTATTCTGCCTAAAACTAATATTATGGAGTTTAAGAGAATTTTGGGAGAATTAATTAGACTTAAGTAGATAATATAATTCATCAGTGGGGAATTGAACCATTTCTGTAATGGTGAGGATATACGGAGGGACTTAAAATGGAAAATAAAATTAAACAGGGCAAATTTATGAAGCAATATATGAAAATATGTGGAATGGCATATGCATATTTACTAGCAGAAACTCTGCAGAATGTAAATAATATTCCAAAGGGTACAATAACTGGATTAGACTGGATTGAAATTACATTTCACAGGAGCATAGGTATTTAACTGAAGGCTTTAAAACACATACAATAACCATGTTAGATCATAGGCCAATAAGACAAAGATAAAGAAGCAGGGTAATGAAATAAAAATGAAAACATCATATTTACTTGTTAAAAATAAAGGAATTTTATCAATGTGTACTGGAAAATAATTCAAAGATTATTAGAGAAGATACAAATTTCTTCAGAAGGGATGGCTCTGGAATGGAATAAATGAAAATGGGGTTTAAAAGTATGATACATATAAGAGAGAGAAATAATAGCAATTAGAGGAGCATGAAAATGTATTGCAAAAGAAATGAAATCTTACAGAACAGGAAGAGGAGCAATTGCTGACTGTTAAAGGGAAAATAAGAAAGTATTTGGGTGAATTGCATGAGTTTAGAAAGGTTGCTACTAAACATAGCACAAAACTCTTAGCACAATGACTTGGGCAACAGAATTATAAAGGGTTGCTGCCAAAATCCACAACAAACAGAGCAACATGATTGAGTTATTTAAAACAGTACACCTCCACAAAACTCAATGACGTTTCAGCGAGTGACTAAAAATGATGCCAAATACCAACAATTTTATAATCCACTCTGTATTAAGCGCTGTCATCTTTACAAAATGTCTTCAGAATACAAAGTTCCAAACACTTCCTGCTACTTAAATAACCCCATTATCACATGACTACCTGCATTACATTACAAACTTAAAAAACACTTTTAATATATTTATTAAAACTTCGCCTTGTTGTTTAAAATGTTAAAACAATACAAAATACTTTTCCTAATATTGTAATAAATTACTTCTAAAATAAAACTTTATGCCTGCCAACATTTAAAATGATCATGCATCAGTTTCAGTATACGTCTTAAAGAGGTATTATCATTTATTTCTGGGAAAACAGTAGCATTTAATTTCAGTTGCCATTTAATTTCTTTTTACTCTAAAATTGCATCAGAATTACCCCTTCATATTAATAATAATGCTATCTATCACAAAAACATGAACTTCCTAAACTCTTTACATATTAGACTATGATCTTGTTTTTCTTTTTAGTGAAATAGATATGTCCCATAATTCTTTTACTGAATATCATAATGGTCTTTCCTATATAAAATGCTTCACATGAATTACACTGAGCTATGTAAACTGTTTCTTAAGAATTGCAGTTGAAATATCCTGGAGAACCTACACTTTTCTCCCATGATGCTATTGTTATATATGTAATTTCCTGTACATATCTACAATAAGAACAGCTAACACGTCTATATGTACCTCTTTTTTATTATTACTTCTATTCACTTTTACTACACTGCATTCAAAAATGCTTTTTAAAATACCAGCACTTCTATATGTAAATTTGGGTCCCAAACATACCACCTCCATTAATTCCTGATTATTTTTTATTATATTCATATTTTTTCCTAATAGTATGCTTAATATTACTACCATTCATACTATATTGTATTGCTAACAAATCACTTATATTATATGGATTTTATTTTTTCTTTCTTTAACTATTTGCCTTGTATTTCCTACTTCCTTCATTATTATATCCAACCACTCATTCTTATATCCCCATCTATAAACATTTATCTCAATAAAAAACTTTCCTCTATGTGAATGTCATCAGTAGTAGTCTTGATAATTTGATTCCTTGAAAATGTTACGTGTAAATTTTCCTGGGTGTATACTAGAAAATGTAAGTATGAGTTCCTAAAAGTGTTATTCCTATATATCTGTGAAATAAAACATTTTCCTACTACAACTTTTTTAATGTTAATATCTAAAAATTAACAATTTCTTCTTATATTCCATAAGTAAATCTTACAAAATCTGTTGTATTATTCAAATAGTCAATGAACTTCTACGAGTATAACTCATCCCTGTCACCTCTCCATAGAAATAATACATCATCAGTGAATCTACAATACAATACCAGTTTGTCCCAGTATTCACTTCATTGAATGTATTCCCTTCCCTAGTAACCTAAGAGTAAATTCACATAAGTGGGTGTTACTACTCCATCTTTTGCCATTCCACAAATGTGATGTTAATACTTATTATTAAATACAAAATAATTATTATACAATATTAAATCCATTAACTCACATACTAAATCTATAATTTTCCTGTCTACTTCTTTAAAATACAGCAACTGTTCTGTAAAAAAAAATCCAGACCCTGTTGATGTGGAATTGATGCATACAAACATTTTATATCCACTGTTCTCTGTCTAACTTATTATCAAACTTTATTTTTTTAATTTATTTAAAAACTGCCATAAGTCTTTCAAACAAAATTAATCCCGAAACAGTAACATATTTCCTTTATTTTAGGTGTTTTCCCTCATTAACATTTTGCAGAATTATTATCAAAGAAGAGGTGAGGTATGTGTTGAGTCTTTCGCTAGCTTTCTCTCTCTTGCTCTTGCTTTCTGTTTGTGATATACACATGTCAACTTTTCTTCCTTTTTTAAATTATTTTTTTACACTCACTAAACAGCAAAGCCACATTGTGCAAGCATATAAAATGGTATAGGTTTGCTTGTTTTTCAATACGTGCATCACAGCAACATAGTCTACTGCTGTGAAATGGCAGACTTGTTTTTTTATTGGGTGATCTCTATAAATTAATACTGCAATGGAGAATATTCATTCTTTAGTAGAGTATCAATGTACATTTGTCCATTATTTAATATATCTTAATGTGGCTCTGCTTCAGAAGACCGACAAACCAAAAGACTGAATTCCAAAAGACTGAAAATTCAAAATACTGAATACATTTTTAATGCAGGGTGCAAGCGCACTGCACCCCTCATGTGGGGGGCTGTGCCCCCATACCCCCTGCTAACTATATATACCAACTCTAATATCACACAGCAGTGGAGAAGGGGCAAATTCCATCATTCAATATTTTCAGTCTTTTGTTTTTTTCAGTGTTCTGACCCTTTAATGCACATATAATATGATCAATACACTTGCACACACCCCACAGCCTAATATAACAACATTATATTGCTTATATCCAAACTTTATATTGTTACAATGTAAAGCCCAGGTATGTTACAGTCAAGAAAAATAAATGTCTTTAATAAAATTTCTTTAACATCACTGGCATAAACAGTGGTCACTGAATGGTTTAGAATATAATATGAGCCACCCCCCACTACATCACATTAAAAAAGATAATCTGCATGCTATACAGAACTGCCTATAATATGGCATGCAATTTACTTCAGGAGATTTGTTATACAAATGTATGTGGAAGTTTGGAAGGTAGGAGGGAAAAACTGATAAAGATCTGGAAGGCTTTATTTAACTGTATTTTTCAGAGGAGGAAGAAGTACATACATCCTGGAAGAAAGCTGTGATGGCTGTTGTGAAAAACTGAGGGGATGCCAGCCCAGCGAGATAGAATATTGTAAACAATTCTATGTTATTGTAAATATTAATATAATCCACAGGCTTGATTTACAAATGTAAAGAGAACTATATGTTATGATTAAAGTATATGTTGTACTGAGCTTCAAAAATTTAACCACAGTGCCCCCTGCTGGAAGAAAGCCAATAAGTGAAGCATTTTATGACTGTTTGATCTCAAAACTGGGTGACAAAATGTCTGGACCAGCAAATTCTTTCTATTGTTTTGAGACCAGAGATAATTGCTATATTTTACATGTATAATGGCTTTTATTGCTATGGCTTCCTGGCCAGGTGCAAGCTTACTAAGAAATGTAAATTTTGAGTTTCTGGTAGCCTTGGAACCAGAGAAGTGTCAAAAATTATATAATGTGGAATGACTCAGCAGTACTGTGTTATCAATTTAAGTCTTTCTCAGAGAGAGAGAGAATTAAGCATTTTGGATTTTGTCTGAACCTGAGCAAATCTACTCACCAGCACTCTGCCTTTGCTCTGTATGTATGTAAGTTTATTTAGAACTTAGTGCTTCTCTTAGAAATAGATAGAAAATAGTAAGATTAGACTAGCTGTTTTCTATATTAGACTAGCTGTTTTTTATATTTATGTCAGACTATCCTACAGTATTGCTTTAAAGTTCATGTCTGAACACTTGACTAGCACTGTGTTGAATTGAGGAGATTTGTCTTGTGCTTTTATTATTTATTATTAAATATTTTAAACCTTTAATTTGTGGCTGTTTTGTGTAGAGATAATTTAAACTCTAGAGTACTTGCATGTATTTAGTGATACTGTACTAAGCCACTCCAGAATAGCCTTAGCCCTGGGTTACACTTACTAATTGGATAATAATATTGCACTGTAAAATTGGGCACCCTTTGGTAAGGGCCTTATTAGTAGCTGATAAATTGTGGTTGGTGGCAGTGGATTACTACCTTATAGCCTGGGCAGAAAGGGGCATAGCTGGAGAACCTGTGCCAGCCTTCCCCAGGAGTGTCTGTGTGTTTGGATATAACTCATATTTTAAAGTGCGTGTGTGTGTCAGCTACTTGGGCAGGGACATGAAACACTGTTTGGACAAAGAGTGTGCTGGAGGTTTTAGCTTGACCACTAGGCTGAGATCTGGACCCTATAGGTTCATAGGTTCATAAGTAGATACTAGGCTATCACCCCTAGAGCCTATGTAAGCCTAGCCAACAAGGTTCCCTGGCTTTCATCACCCATGGATGCTATTTACATATGCCTCTGTCTAGTAGGTCCACCAATGTGAATCCCGAGGTGAATTTCCTATTAGTCATCCACTCAAGATTTTTCTTGAAGAGTACTAGTGATGAACTATGCTTGACATCGATAGGTAGTTTATTCCAGAGTATGGGAAGTCTCTGGGACAGGAATCTATCCCTCCAGTATGTTCTGTAAAATTGTGGTGACGAGGTTTAGGTCTCTAGAGTGTGTGGCTCTGAGGGATTGGGATTTCTTCAGGTGAAGCATGTCCAGCAGCTCAGGGCTTGACATAGCTTTGTATGTTAGGCAGAGATCCCTTCGGAGTAGGCGATATGAGACAGAGTAAAGCCAGAGTTTTTTTAGGCGGTCAGCATAGGGTAACTCTTTGAGTCCCATAATCCTCTTTGTGAGGTATTTTTGTGGCCTTTCTAGCTGTTGCAAATACCTTGTAAGGTACATTCCAAATGGGGTGTTGTACTCTACAATGGGTCTGATGAGAGCCGAATAGAAGGGTACAATGACTTTTTTTTCCTGGATGAGAACCCTTTTATGATGAGGTGTGCTATGTAGAAGGATTTCCTGACTACTGTGGTGATGTGATTATTAAAGGAGATGCTACTGTCCACTAGTGTCCCGAGGTTTCTTATCACGCCTTCAGTGTTAAGTGGGCTACCACCTATGTGGTAGTCCATGGGTATAGAGTTTTTACCAAAGAAGATGACAATGCATTTTTTTGGCATTGAGATTGAGGCCATGGGTCTGACACCAGGCATCAGTCTCAGTGAGGCCCTTTTGTAGGATGTCCATGTCATTTGGGGACTCGACTATGGCACCACCCAATTTGCAGTCATCTGTAAACATTGTCAGCCAAAGACCCTCTATGTTGGCCTGTACTTCAGAGAGGTAGATCCCAAACAGGAGGGGACCGAAGACTGAACCCTCTGGTACTCCACTTGTCACATGCTTGGAGTTAAATTTGTAGTCTGCAATTTTTACAGTGCAGGTTCTGTCTGTGAGCCAGTTGGCAACCCATCATGTGATGTATGGAGTTATACCCATCTTGGTGAGTTTATTTATGATACCAGAATGGGGGATGGTGTTGAAAGCCTTGGCTAGTTCGAGATAGGTTGTGTGGACTGCCTTACCCTCGTGCATGGCTTTGGCGACTGTTTCAAAGAAGTCAACCAGGTTCAGTAGACATGATCTGCCCTTCATAAAGCCAAACTGGGTGGAGTCCAGAGTTTGGAGGTTACCAATATCCTTGTTTATGAGTTCTACAATAATATGCTCCATGGCCCTGCAGACCAGGCTCATTAGGCTAATAGGGCGATAGTTCCAGGTCTCTGTGATGATTGAACATGGTGCTTAGGTTGGGGGCTAGTTCGTTCTGAAGCTCATGTAGAACACAGTCAGGGATATTGTCCGGTCCCATGAATGCTGTGTTCTTGGCTTTTGATAGTGCAGTTTTCACCTGTTCAGTTGTGATTGCTGGGACAGCATTCTTCTGGTTTGGGTATGGGCCCTTTAGGAGGTGAGGGGGTAACGTTGGCAATGAACCTATCAGCCAGGATGTTGGCAATATCAGTTGGTTCCATGAATTTTCTGCCATTGTGTTGTAGCTCTGAGCAGATCTGGGTGTTGCCACTGAGATTCTTGATATAGCTGTAAAATGCTTTGTGGTTGTCCTTAGAGTCAGTGGCAATCTTATTTTCATAGTTCGCTTTGGAGGATTTTATGAGAGATCTCAGCTTCTTCCTCCACTTGTGTGATTTTATTCTCTTTTGCAACAGTTTCTTCCTTCTGTTGTAGAGTTTGTTAATAGCAGAGGACCACCAGATTGGTTTCCTTTTTTTTAGAAGACTACGTCTTGGTTCTATTTACGATGGCGTGATCCATGCACCCATGTAGGTGCTTATAAAATGCATTTGTATAAGATCCGGCAGTGGTAACTATACTGTCCATTTGCATGGGTGTTGTGAAGTTGGCCACTTCTGCTTTAAGTAGCATGAAGTTGGCTTTGGAGAAGTTTTTTTACTGTGGTTTCCTTAGTGGGGGGTGGGGGTGGGATGTGGATATCTAGGGTGATTAGTTTATGGTCAGATCTGACCAACGAGGAGTTGACTTCAGGTGTGGAGTACCTGTCACTCATGTTGGTAAGTACTAGGTCTAGGATATTTTTGCCCCTGGTAGGAGTGTGAACAAGTTGATCTAGGGCATTGGAGGTTACGAATTCTTGGAAGCATTGAGGAAAGGAGTTAGTACAAGAGTAGTTTTCCCAGTCAATGGTGGGTAGTTGAAATCTCCCAATATTAGGGTGTTTGGTTGGACCCTTTATTATATCAAGAAAAGAGGAGAGGGAATCCTGGGGCATGGTGGGGGATCAGTAGCAAGCTACAATATGGACTGCAGTTTTGCACAGAGTTAGTTGCACTTGTATAATTTTGGATGAATTATGTTGGGCAACTAGCCTAGAGGTGTGGTTGCCCTTAATGAATATGGACACACCTCCGCCCTTGGTGTTATGGTCCTAATTTGATGTCCAAAAGGTATGGTATGAGTTATATCCTGGTAATGCAGAAGTGCTCTCTGGACCCTTGAACCAGGTTTCAGTCACTACACAGATATCGATATTCTCCATTTTAAGGAGTGCCTCGAGTGAGTGCATTTTGAGGTTTAGACTTCTAGTGTTGAGTAGCATTACCCTCAGTTTTTGCTTGCCTATATCGGTTACGGTAGTGTTTTTTTTTTTTTTGAGCTTTGCCTAAAAAAGGCACTATAGGGGCAGCAAGAGCCTTAACCAGTATCTGGAATCCCAGGAGTAACAGGTGCAGGCCATCTCTGGCAAAGCATCATGGCCTGTCAACCATATCTTCCCAGGCAGACAAATACTGGATCCCCTTTGAATGACACCAGAAGTTTAGCCAATTGTTGAAGTCAATCATTTTGTCCTTGTACTGCGGTATCATTCTGGGTTAAGGTAGTATGCTACTCAGGTCTAGGGTCACACCTGCCTGAATTACAAGATCAGAGAGCTCCTCCATGTCTCTTTTCATGTAATCCAGGGAGGTACGTCTCAGGTCATTCACACCAACATGGACAATGACTGAGTCATATTTGTACTTGTTGTGGAGTGACCTGAGTGCATGGGTTATGTGGCGGATCCTGGCACCTGACAGGCAGCTAACAGTAACCTTCTCCTTGTCTATTCTGGTGAGTGGAACATCACTGTGCCTGACTATAGAGTCACCTATGACCAATGTGTTTGGTACATAGTTTTGCCTTATGGGCAGCAGTTGAGTGGCACACCGAGTCTGTGTGTTATGTGTCTTTTGGGTTGTGTTGAGATCTGGAGGTTGCTTGCATTTCTGCTTTGGAGGTCTCTGATGTTAGGATAGATTCTTATTGAGAGTCTCTGAGAATGATTTTGTGTATGTATGTGTGGGTCTTGGTGGTGTAGATGTACTGGGACTATGTGGTGTGTGTGGTGTGGAGTGAGTGTTTGCCTTCTCCTCCTGACTGACAAGTTCACTTTTGGGTTGAGAGAGCTTTGCCTTCAGTTTGGCTAGATAAATGCATCTCTCACAGGTTTTAGTGTTGGGTGGTAGGAGGAGAGGGTTGTCGGTGTACATGAGGCAATTGCTACATTGCCCCAAGATGCCCAGATTCATCAGGTGGACAAGAGAGAACACCGGGAGCTGTCCCTTGGACATGCCTGAATAGATACTATTTATCTCTAGACAGGTGAGGAAAGTAAGTACAAGAACTGTATTCTTCTAAGCAAATGAGGAAGATAAATACAAAAACTGTTTTCCTCTAGGTAATGAGGATGGTTGAGTACTGAAATTGTTTATAACTTATAGCTATGTCAGTGAGGAGTCTTATTGGGGATCTGGAGCGAAAGGGAGAAACCAGCCCGAGACTGACTGTGATCTCTGTGTGCTCTTAAGGGAAATTGTACTTTACTGTGTGTGTGTACTTGTTATCCTCCCAGTGTGCATGCCCATCACAGGTGTTTATGGTGAGGATTGAGGCTCCTTGATTACTGGGCCAGTGCACGGGCGTCACAGCTGTAATACATAAGGAGGGTAAAGACCCTTCAGAGCCAGCTTCATACAGGCTCATTTCAATACTAAACCAATATTATAAAGTACTTATGTCTGTAATGGCTACAAGAATGGCACAAATGATGCCAAAATTGATAGATATGGATCTGTGTGGTTTTATGAAGGGGAGGCAAACATTTGACAACAGTAAGAGAACATTGATGATCCAGAGGGAAGAAAATGTAAGAAAATACCACTGTTGTTGGTGCGTCTTGATGCAGAAAAAGCATTTGACAAAGTAAGCTGGGACTTTATGAGCAGGGCAATGGAAGCGTTTGCATTCCCTGATAAAATTATAAGATTGATTAGGAAGCTAAGTGAGGGATCAGAGGTGAAAATTAAAGTGGGTGGGTTCCTCTCCTCTCCCAGGCAGGGGTGTCCTCTTTACCCTTTGTTATTTGCATTGTATTTAGAACCATTGGCAAAGAAAATAAGGGACATAGAATTTCCAGGATGTAATTGGTAGTCAAGAAAAGCTGTCTCTGTTTGCAGATGATCTAATTTTATTCCTGACAAAACCAGAGACATTACAGTGTTGTGGAACATTTTGAGACAGTTTCAAATCTTTTCCTGATACAAAATTAATGAAGCTAAAATAAAAGCTATAGCTGTAAATTATGTTTTCAGGCTCTGCTGAATTCAGGACTGTGGTATAAGTTCCTTGTTGCCCATATCCTTACTTGGATAGGAGGACATTTCTGTGTTCACCAGTGAAAGTGGGAAGCTTTGAGCAGCCTATCTGTCCCTGGAGAAGTGGTGACAGCCCAGCAACTTGTAGTTTATTGACTGTTTTGGGCTAATTCCTAGCTCTTTCATCTCCCTTTCTTAAAACCCACATTTGCACGGTTTTGCGCTTGTATTCTACTCAGCCAAGCTCCTGGGGGTGTCCTGCAGAGTACTGCAAGCAGCAGAGTGACAAAAGAGTGACTTTTCACCAGATATAAGTATCTTTTCTCTGCATTTTCTTCTGCGACTGCTAGTCTCGCCAAAAAGAGATTTCTGGTATTTCTGAGCTGTTTTCTGCATACTAAAACTGTTTTTTTTTTTTTTTTGCTGTTTTTTGGTGTTAGCACTTGATTCAGTCATTTAAGTTGGTTTTTTGTACTGTTTTAACTGTTGTAGGATACACACTAAAGTGTGCTAGCCTGATAGAAGCATATAAAGTGTTTTTTGTTAAAACTAATTGTATCTCTGTCTAAAAAAAAATATTCTTGTTTCCTGCCTTTTCTAAGCTAGTCTAGTGCAGTTTTCAGGCTCTGCTGAATTCAGGACTGTGGTATAAGTTCCTGTGTTGCCCATATCCTTACTTGGATAGGAGGAAGTTTCTCTGTTCACCAGTGAGAGTGGGGAGCTTCGAGCAGCCTATCTGTCCCTGGAGAAGTGGTGACAGCCCAGCAACTTGTAGTTTATTGGCCATTTTGGGCTAATTCCTAGCTCTTTCATCTCCCTGCCTTAAAACCTGCATTTGCATGGTTTTGCGTTTGTATTCTACTCAGCCAAGCTCCTGGGGGTGTCCTGCAGATTACTGCAAGCAGCAGAGTGACAAAAGAGTGACTTTTCACCAGATATAAGTATCTTTTCACTGCATTTTCTTCTGTGACTGCTAGTCTCGCCAAAAAGAGATTTCTGGTATTTCTGAGCTGTTTTCTGCATACTAAAACTGTTTTTTTTTTTTTTTTTGCTGTTTTTGCTGTTAGCACTTGATTCAGTCATTTAAGTTGTTTTTTTGTACTGTTTTAACTGTTGTAGGATACACACTAAAGTGTGCTAGCCTGATAGAAGCATATAAAGTGATTTTTGTTAAAACTCATTGTATCTCTGTCTAAAAAAAATATTCTTGTTTCCTGCCTTTTCTAAGCTAGTCTAGTCCAGTTTTCAGGCTCTGCTGAATTCAGGACTGTGGTATAAGTTCCTGTGTTGCCCATATCCTTACTTGGATAGGAGGAAGTTTCTCTGTTCACCAGTGAGAGTGGGGAGCTTTGAGCAGCCTATCTGTCCCTGGAGGAGTGGTCACAGCCTAGCAACTTGTAGTTTATTGGCTGTTTTGGGCTAATTCTTAGCTCTTTCATCTCCCTGCCTTAAAACCCGCATTTCTGCAGTTTTGCGCTTGTATTCTACTCAGCCAAGCTCCTCGTGGTGTCCTGCAGAGTACTGCAAGCAGCAGAGCGACAAAAGAGTGACTTTTCACCAGATATAAGAATCATTTTCTCTGCATTTTCTCCTGTGACTACTAGTCTCACCAAAAAGTGATTTCTGGCATTTCTGAGCTGTTTTCTGCATACTAAAACTGTTTTTTTGCAGTTTTTGCTCTTAGCACTTGATTAAGTTGTTTTCGTACTGTTTTAACTGTTGTAGGCTACACACTAAAGTGTGCTAGCCTGATAGAAGCATTTAAAGTGTTTTTGTTAAAACTCATTGTATCCCTGTCTAAAAAGAAAAAAAACAAAAAAATATTCTTGTTTCCTGCCTTTTCTAAGCTAGTCTAGTCCAGTTTTCAGGCTCTGCTGAATTCAGGACTGTGGTATAAGTTCCTGTGTTGCCCATATCCTTACTTGGATAGGAGGAAGTTTCACTGTTCACCAGTGAGAGTGGGGAGCTTTGCGCAGCCTATCTGTCCCTGGAGGAGTGGTCACAGCCCAGCAACTTGTAGTTTATTGGTTGTTTTGGGCTAATTCCTAGCTGTTTCATCTCCCAGCCTTAAAACCCACATTTGCGTGGTTTTGCACTTGTATTCTACTCAACCAAGCTCCTTGTGGTGTCCTGCAGAGTACTAGAAATAGCAGAGTGACAAAATAGTGACTTTTCACCAGATATAAGTATCTTTTTCTCTGCATTTTCTCCTGCGACTGCTAGTCTTAGCTACAGTTAAACTATTCCAGGATCCACGAAGTCTGCTCTTCAATTTTTCCCTTAGAACAAGTCAAACTCTCAAATTAAGCACTCTAACTTCCTTTTACAGCCCAGCACTTGCTCCAAGCTCTCAGTAAGCACTAATAAACGCTAACACAACACCTCCCCCTTTACTATACAATAGTACAAGGCTCCCTAGTTCGTCCCTGCCAGACAATCAGTAAAACAGTTCAACTACCCATACAGGCATGTTCAAAGGGCAGTTTCAGGTATACTCTCCAGGCCAGCTGGTGAATCTGGGAATCTTGAGGCAATGTTACAATTGCTTCATGTACACGGACAACCCTCTCCTCCTTCCAACAAGCACAAATGTATGTAAGAGATGCAACTATACAGCCAAACTGGAGGCCAAGCTCTTTCAACTCATGACTGGAACAGCCAGCCAGGAGGAGAACGGAAACACTTGCACCACACTTCCAGTCTCACATAAAACAGTCACACATGCACCAGCAAGCAACACACATAAATACACAAAAACATACTCGGAGGCTCTAAATAAAAATCTGCCTAAGCAGCAGAGACCTCCAAAGCAGACATCTAAGCAACCTCCACCCTCAAACAACAACCACGTATCACATACTTCACAAAGTCAGTTTGCCATGCAACCACAGCCCTTAAGGCACAACAACACACCCAATACACTAGTAATAGGTGACTCTATTGTCAGGCACACTGACGTCCCACTCACTAGACTGAACAAGGAGAAGGTTACTGTAAGCTGCCTGTTGGGTGCCAGGATCCGCCACATAACACAAGCACTCAGGTCTCTCCAAAACAAATACAAATATGACTCTGTCATTGTACATGTTGGTGTGAATGACCTAAGATGTACCTCCCTGGACTACATGAAGAGACATAGAGGTGCTCTCTGATTATGTAGCCCAGGCTGGTATGACCCTGTCCCTGAGTAGCATTTTGCCCTCACCAAGAATGATGCCACAGTATGAAGAAAAAATGATCAGTTTTAACAATTGGCTAAGCTATTGGTGTCGTTCAAAGGGGATCCAGTGTCAGTCAGCCTGGGATGACATGCTCGACAAGCCACGCTGCTTCTCTAGAGATGGCTTGCACCTGTCCCCCTAGGCTTATAATACTGGCCAAGGCTCTTGCCACCCCCATAGTGCCTTTTTTAGGCAAGGCTCAAAAGACAAACCCACCTCCATAAACTACGCAAGAAACCAGAAACTGAGGGTAATGCTACTCAATGCCAGATGCCTAAACCTCAAAATGCAAGCACTCAAGGCACTCCTTAGCATGGAGCAAATCAATATCTTTGCAGTAACAGAAACCTGGTTCAAAGCTCCAGAGAGCACCCCAGCACTACCAGGCTACAACTCATGCCATAACTTTTGGCCCCAGAACCTGGACTGAAATACAAAAGGAGGGGGTGTGTCCATTTTCATATAGGATGCCCATGCCTCCAGGTTAGTAGCACAGCATGTGGCCTCGGAGACTATCCATGTGCAACTATCAGTGGGCAAAGCTGCTTTTCAGATAATAGCCTGCTACAGATCACCTACCTTTTCTCAGGAACCCCACTCAGCATTCCTGAGAACATTGGAAAATACAAAGGTCCTACCTAACACCATGATATTGGGAGATTTCAACTACCCAAACATTGACTGGGATAACTACTCGAGTACAAACTCCTTTGCCCAATGCTTCATAGAGTTTATAAATTCAAATGCCCTGGAACAGCTGGTCACTACACCCACAAGAGGTGACAACATACTGGACCTGATCATCATCAACATGGGGGTTCAGTGTTCCACACCAGAGGTAAACCCCTCGCTGGTAAGATCCGATCATAAACTAATCACACTGGACATCCACATCCCCACCCCACCTGAAGTCAGGGAAACCACTGTGAAAAACTTTTCAAAAGCCAACTTCACACTTCTCAAGACTGAGGTGGAAAGTTTCATAGCCCCCTTGCTAAAGGATAATGCTACCCAAACCACAGAATCCTTTACAAGTGCATTCTATGACCATCTACAGGGATGCATGGATCGAGCCATCCCAAGTAAAATCAGAACTCACTCTTTCAAAAAAAGGAAACCAGTCTGGTGGTCCCCAGCCATAAATAAGCTTTACAACAGAAGGAGGAAACTACTACATGATAGAGCTAAATCCCAGAAAGGAAAGGCATCACTAATCAATATTAGCAAGAAACTATGATCCCTTATAAAATCATCCAAGGTCAGTTTCAAAAAAAATTGCCAAGGACTCTAAAGATAACCACAAAGCCTTCTTTAGCTATGTCAAAAATCTAGGTGGTAACTCTCAAATATGCTCTGAGCTAGTGCAAAATGGCAAAAAATACACTGAACCAACTGACATTGCCAACATCCTGGCTGATAGGTTCAGTGCAAACTTTACCCTCCCCTCACCCCCAAAAGGGCCCATGTCCATCCCAGAAGAATGCAGAGCCCCAGACATCACAGACACACAGGTAAAAACAGCCCTCTCCAAAGCTAAGAACACAGCATCAATGGGAACGGATGGTGTCCCTGGCTGCGTCTTACACGAACTCCAAAAGGAACTAAACCCTCACCTAAATTCACTGTTCAGACTCAGCCTTACCACAGGCTATGTACCCAAAAAATGACGTACAGCAACGGTCATCCCACTCCACAAAGGTGGTGCCACAACAGAACCTGGGAACTATCATCCTATAAGCCTGACTAGCCTGGTCTGCAAAACTATGGAGTGAATCATCATGGAACTCATAAACAGAGACATTGGGAACCTCCAGACACTGGACCCTACCCAATTCGTCTTTGTTAAAGGCAGATCCAGCCTCCTAAACCTAGTTGACTTCTTTGAAACAGTTACCAAGGCCATAGATGAAGGAAAGGTAGTCCACACAGCCTACCTAGACCTCGCTAAGGCCTTCGACACCATTCCACACTCTGGCATCCTAGATAAGCTCACCAGCTTGAACATTAACCCCTATGTCACGAGATGGGTGGACATCTGGCTCACGGATATAACACACATGGTCAGAGTTGTGGGTACCATGTCCGACTCCAAACCAGTTACAAGTGGCGTCCCATAGGGCTTGGTCCTGGGACCACTCCTGTTTGGTATATACTTCTCTGAAGTACAGGCAAGCACGGGAGGACTATGGCTGGCCAAGTTCACAGATGACTGCAAACTGGGGGCCATGATTGACTCACTGGCTGACACAGACATCCTCCAGAAGGGTCTAACAGAGACAGATACCTGGTGTCAAAACCATGGCCTCAAGCTGAATGCCAAAAAATGCATAGTCATCCCCTTTGGGAAAAACAAAGTGCCCACGAATTATCACATAGGTGGTAATCCACTAAGTACAGAAGATGTAATTAGGGACCTGTAGACCCAGGTAGATAGCAACCTCTCCTTCGATAATCACATTGCCAAAGTGGTTAGAACTTCCTTCTATGTAGCCCACCTAATCATGAAAGGGTTCACCACTAGATCAAGAGAGGTCATTGTGCCCCTCTACTCATCACTCATTAGGCCCATAATAGAGTACAATGCCCCATTTGGAATGTACCTTACTTGACACCTGCAACAGCTGGAAAGACCACAGAAGTACCTCACCAAGAGGATCATGGGCCTCAAAGAGATGCCCTATGCAGCTTGTCTAAAAAAACTCCAGCTTTACTCGGTTGCTTACTGCCTGCTCAGAGGTGATCTCTGCCTGATGTATAAGGCCATGTCCAACCCGGAATTAATGGACATGCTCCAACTCAAGAAAACCAAATCTCTTAGAACCACACGCTCCAGTGAACTAAACCTCAGCACAACAATAAACAGGACATGCTGGAGGGATAGATTCCTGTCTCAGAGACTTCCCTCGCTCTGGAATAGAATCCCAATTTATGTTAGGCAGAGCCCCACGCTGACTCTCTTCAAGAGAAATCTTGACGAGTGGATGGGAAATCGTAGGTTTAAGCCTGGAATCACTTCAGTGGCCCTGCTAGACAGAGGCCCAGGAAACTAATTTAAAGGGGAGGCGAAAGCCAACACATTCTGGCTAGGCTTATAAATGCCCTTGGGCAGATAGCCTAGTACCTACCTATGAACCTATGTACCCACATACAAATTGGTTCAGCAATATCCATATTTGTTGGGATATTATATAAAGATGTACTTAGGAGTATGGATTAAAAATGATTCTGGTGTGACAGTTTAAGGATTATATGGGAAGAGACTAAATAAAAGATAACCAAAAAAGTGAGAAATTGGAAGCTCTGTTATATGAATATGGATAGTAAGATATAAGCAGTTAAAATGTTTTGTCCCTTTAGTCTTATACACAGGTTCATATTTTCATAGGTAGGTATTAGGCTATTGGCCCAGGGGCCTAAGTAAGTCTAGCCAACAAGGTTCCCTGGCTTACACCACCCAAGAAAGTTATTTTCCTGTGCCCCTGTTGAGCAGAGCCACAGAAGTGATTCCCGGGGTGTATTTCATATTTCCCATCCACTCATCAAGATTTTTCTTGAAGAGTGCTAATGAGGAACTTTGCTTGACATAGATGGGTAGCTTGTTCCAGAGTATGGGAAGTCTCTGGGACAGGAATCTATCCCTCCAGCATGTTCTGTTTATTGTGGTGACAAGGTTTAGGTCCCTAGACCGTGTAGCTTGGAGGAATTGGGATTTCTTTAAGTGGAGCATGTCCAACAGCTCTGGGTTTGACATAGCTTTGAATGTTAGGCAGAGATCGCCTCTGAGTAGGCGATATGCGACGGAGTAAAGCTGGAATTTTTTGAGATGGTCAGTGTAGGGCATCTGTTTGAGGCCAGTAATCCTCTTTGTGAGGTACTTCTGTGGCCTTTCCAGTTGCTGCAGATGTCTTGTGAGGTACATTCCAAAAGGGGTGTTGTACTCTATAATGGGTCTAATGAGTGTTGAGTAGAGGGGAACAATGACCTCTTTTTTCCTCGATGAGAACCCTTTTGTGATGAGGTGTGCCATGTAGAAGGATTTCCTGACTACTGTGGTGATGTGATTAATAAAGGTGAGACTACTGTCCACCTGGGTCCCAAGGTCTCTTATCACACATTCAGCATTAAGTACTACTACAAGGTAGTTCATGGGTACACAGTTTTTAACAAAGGGGATGACAATGCACTTTTTGGCATTGAGCTTGAGGCCATGGCTTTGACACCAGGCATCTGTCTCAGTGAGGCCCTTCTGTAGGATGTCCACATCATTTGGGGACTCGACTGTGGCTCCTAGTTTGCAGTCATCTGCGAACTTCATTAGCCAAAGGCCTTCTGTGTTAGCCTGTACTTCAGAGAAGTAGATACCAAACAGGAGAGGTCCCAGGACTGAACCCTGTGGTACTTCATTTGTCACTGGTTTGAAGTCAGATTTGGAGTCTGCAACTTTTACAGTGTGGGTTCTTTCAGTGAGCCAGTTGGCAGCCCATCTTGTGACATAAGTATTTATACCTAGTTTAGTGAGTTTATCTATAATTCCAGAGGGGAGGATGGTATCGAAAGCTTTGCAAAGTCAAGATAAGGCTGTGTGAACCACCTTACCCTCATCTACAGCTTTGCTGACTGCCTCAAAGAAGTTGATCAGGTTAAGGAGGCATGATCTGCCTTTCACAAACCCGTACTGGGTGGGGTCCAGAGTTTGGAGGTTACCAATGTCTTTGTTTATGAGTTCCATGATGATATGTTCCATGGCCTTACAGACCAGGCTCATCAGGCTAATAGGCGATAGTTCCCTGGATCAGTGGTGGCTTCCCCTTTGTGGAGTGGGATAACTGTTGCTGTGTGCCATTTAGTGGGCAAAACGCCTGATGTGAGGCTATGATTGAACATGGTATTTAGGTGAGGAGCCAGTTCGTTCTGAAGTTTGTGTAAAATGCAGCCCAGGATGTTATCTGGTCCCATGGATCCTGCGTTTTTGGCTTTAGAGAGTGCAGCTTTTACCTGCATAGTTGTGATTACAGGGACTCTGCATTCTCCCTGTATACATATGGGCCCTTTAGGGGATGAGAGGGGGGTAAAGGTAGCACTGAACCTATCTGCCAGGATGTTGGCAATATCAGTTGATTCTGTAATTTTCGTGCCATTGTGCTGTAACTCAGAGCAGATCTGGGTGTTGCCATTGAGATTCCTGACTTAGCTATAGAATGCTTTGTGGCTGTCCTTAGAATCAGTGGTGATTTTGTTTTCATAGCTAGCTTTGGAGGATCTTATAAGGGATCTTAGCTTCTTACTGAGGCTGACCAGGGAGCTCCTCCACTAATGGGATTTTACTCTCTTTTGCAACAGTTTCTTCCTTCTGTTGTAGAGTTTGTTTATGGCAGGGGACCACCAAATTGGCTTCCTTTTTTTGGAGGATAGCATCTTGGTTCTGTTTGGGATAGCACTATCCATGCACTCGTAAGGTCTTATAAAGTGCATTTGTGTAGGATTCAGCAGTTGTAACTTTATTGTCCATCTGCATGGGTCTGATGAAGTTCACCACTTCTGTCTTAAGAAGCATGAAGATGGCTTTGGGGACATTTTTTACTGTGGTTTGCTTAATGGGGAGTGGGGGTGGGATGTGGATATCTAGGGTGATTAGCTTATGTTCGGATCTGACCAATGAAGAATTGACTTCAGGTGTGGAACACCGGTCACTCATGTTGGTAATGACTAGGTCTAGGATATTGTTGCCCCTGGTGGGGATGTGGATAAGTTGATCCAGGGCATTGGAGTTTAGGAATTCCAGAAAGTGTTGAGTGAAGGAGTTGGTGCATGAGTAGTTTTCCAAGTTAATGGTGGGGTAGTTGAAATCATCTATTATTAGGGTGTTTGGTTGAGCCCTAATATTTTCCTGTATATCAAGAAAAGAGGAGTAGGAATCCCAGGGCATGGTGGGGGATCTCTAGCAAGCTACAATTTGGATTACAGTTTTGCCCAGAGTTAGTTGCACTTGGATAACCACGGATGCATTATGCTGAGCAACTAGCCTGGAGGTGTGGATATCCTTAATGAATATGGACACACCTCCGCCTTTGGTGTTCCTGTCCAGTTTAGATGGCCGAAAAGTGTGGTATGAATTATAGCCTGTCAGGCATGTTTTTATCAACTAGAGGAGAAGTTGTGGAATGCAATTAATAAAGAGATGAAGGATTTTATTTGGGAGGCAAAGGCGGCAAGAATTAAAATTGATTCTTCCAATAGAACAAGGCGGATTGGGATTACCCAATTTGAAGGGGTATTTCAGAGCTATACAGTTAAGACTCCTATACATAGCACAAACAGGAACCTATAATTCAAAGTGGAAAGGGATGATGATGAAACAGGGAGGAAGCTCAAGAAACAAGGAGAGACTGGGATTGTGGATGCAGACCTTTAAGGGGAATAATAATAATAATGCAGAATATTATATTCATAAAGTAGCAGAATATATTCTAAAAACTAATCCAATATGGAAATGGTGAAAGGAGATTCTGCCAATATTAGGAGCAAATAACTAGAGGGGGAAAGGTAATAGGATGGGAGGATGTCAATAATTTATTTGGACTGCAGGTAAGTTATTTCTTTCCCTGTCAAGGATTGATATCAGAGTATAGGCAAGGAGAAAGAAATAGGGGGTCCAAAATGAAAGACCAGTACTAGTAGACTTTTTAGTAAAATCTAGAAGAGAAGCTGTTGTTAAAAAAGGAATAATTAGTGGAGTGTATAATATATTGCATGATAACTACAAGAATCAATCAGAGGAGGTTAGAAAGGATTGGGAAGAGAGACTGGATAAGCAATTCACAAAGAAACAATGGGGGAATGTATGTATGTCTGACAAATATGCAACAAAATCTAGAAGCTATACCCCGGGATTTAATAATGCCTACACTAAGTGTACACCATTCCGAGTGAACAGACAATACAGGCATAACTCACACCTTCTTTCTCCTAATGTTAATTTTCCTATTGATTTTTTTGCAGCTTTAAATATCTATAGAGATTCATAAAGGTTACCACAAGGTGTAGACTACATGTACACTTAGTGTAGTCTTTCTGAGTGACTAGAAAGCACAAAACATGTGGTAGGGATGTTCTTGAATATATATATTTTGTACACTTAGTGTAAGTATTACTGAATCTAACCCATAGGATTTTTTCTTGGAAATGTTTACGTAGGTAATTTTATACCCAAAACAGACTTCAGAGAATTTTTCCTCAGGTAGACAGCAAATGTTGGAGGTGTGATGGGGAAGAAAGAAATAATTGAGAACATATTTTCTGGGAGTGTAAAGAGTTGGCAGATGTTAAAGATTCCTCGCAGGCTGCTCTGTCAGAGATACTGGGTGAGCAAATGGGTATATCTGTGGAAATTATTTTTATGAGCTACAATACAGAATTGGAATTGTTTAGACATAGTAAGGCCTTGCCGAGTCTAATTATGGTGGCTGCAATTAGTAGTAAATAGATATCAAGTGTAAACCAACTGTACTAGAAGTAGTGAATATCATAATAGAGATAAACAAATGGAACTGGGATCTTTAGAAAAGGGTAGGAGGAAATTACATAGAAAAAATGGGAACTGTGGGAACAATACATACAGGGGAGGAATGAGTTTTAAAAGAATGCAGGATTTAAATGAGCTATGTAATGTCTGACTGACAGTGACTGGGTAGATTATAAGTGATGTATATTGTTTGCAACTAAGATTATGTCAGTATGGTTTGTGATGTCAAATGCTTGCAGCTGGGATTATGCCAATATGGTTTGCTTTCATTTACATAAATGTATGATTGCCTATGTCATAAATGATAATTTAATAAAGATGTTTCTTGTTTAAAGAAACAGAAAGCTGTTTTTACTTCAGTCTCTCTATTTTTCCCCTCTAAACATTAATGACATAGTAGGAATTGTGATTTAGAGTCCACCCGCCAAGTTAAAACAGTCAAACCTCTAGTCTTTTTTCAGTACTTCTGGCAGAAGCACAAATCTCAGGTCTAAAATGCATCTTCATAAAATGACTCAATATTCTTCTATTGATTTACTGGTTTCACATTATTGATGGTCTTCTTCCTCATCATGTTGGCCTTTCAACACCAGGCTCTGGTTCAAGTCCAAGTTACTCCTGATTTTTCTAGTCAGCTCCTGAACTTGCAGCCTCCACACAGAAGGTGCTCCAGCCGAGAATCGAACTGAGGACCTCTTGCTGTGAGGCGATAGCACCAACTGCTGCACCACCACGGCTGTTTCCTTGATACAATAATAAGGTTAATTAGGAGGATATATTAGGGATCAGAGGCAAAAATTAAAGTGGGACAGCTCCTCTCTGATAAGTAGTGTCTGAACAGAGAAACCAGGCAGGGGTGTCTTATTTCCCCTTTGTTATGTGCATTATATTTAGAGCCATTGGCAAAGGAAATAAGGGACTCAGAATCTCAAGGACATAATTTATATGGTAATCAAGAAAAGTTGGCTTTATTTGCAGACAATATTTGGCATCTGATAAAATCAGAAAAGGACATCTCAGTGTCGTGGAACATTCTGAGACAGTTTCAGTTTTTTTGGGATATAAAATTAATGAAGACAAAACAAAGGCTATAGCTGTAAACTATGTACCCACACATGAATTGATTCAGTAAGTCCGTATGGGTCCCTATCAAATTATAGGAAACTCATTTGATGGAAAATCATTTGGCTGAAACCAAAAAATAGAAAGCTCAAAACACTAAAAACTCATTTGACTGAAACTCACAACACTGAAAATGCTATATGCCCTTTTCCCCACGGTAGTGCGATCCTGGAGTTAGTATATATAGTTGGGGGGTGTGGGGGGCACAGTCCCCCACAATGGGGGGTGTGGGGAGCTATACTTCATACATTTTAAACCCTACACATGGATACTTATAACTACAATGAATAACTGTTTGGAGAAAACAATATTTACATAAACTATGTGGGGGGCTATGCCCTCCACACCCCCCAACTATATATATTAACTCCAGGATCGCACTACCACGGGGAAAAGGGCATATAGCATTTTCAGTGTTTTGAGTTTCAGTAAAATGAGTTTGCAGTGTTTTGAGCTTTCTATCTTATGGTGTCAGTGAAATGAGTTTCTATCAAATGAGCTTTCTATCATTTGATAGGGACCCATATATATATATATATATATATATATATATATATATATATATATATATATATATATATATATATATGAAGATATAATAAAATTAAGTATTTAAGAGTATGGGTTAAAGTATATGTGGGGAGAGACTAAACAAAAGATAATGCAAAAAACTGGGAAACTGGAAGCATGTGTTTATGGATAGCAAGATATAAACAGTGAAAATGTTTTTATTCCTTTTAGTTTTATATACACGTCAGGCATATTTTTAGCAACCAGAGGGGAAGTTGTACTTAGTAATAAAGAGCTAAAGGCTTTTATCTGGGAGGGGAAGAGGGCAAGGGTCAAGAAGGATAGGTTGATCCTTCCATGGAGCAAGTTGATTTAGGATTACATAATCTGAAGGGATATTTTAGAGATATATAGTTAAGGCTCATATACATAACACAAACCAAAAACTATAATTCAGAGTGGATAGTGAACCAGGAGAATTTCAAGAAATAAGGGGAGGATAGAATTTTGGATGTAGATCTTTAGGGAGAATAACAGCCATATAGGACATTATATACATAACGTAGCAGAAAGTATTCTAAGAAGTAAGCCAACACAAGAATGGAGAAAGGAGATTCTGGCAATAGGAATGATTACAATTAGGGGTACAGAGAGTAGGCAAGAGGGGGGCTGGGATTTACTGTAGAAAACTGGCAAAGAGAAGAATGGTAATAGACTGGGAAGAGACTAAGAAGACAATTGGACTACAAGCTAGAGACTTCCTTCTCTTTCAGGGATTGATATCAGAATATAGGCAAAGAGAAAAAGATAGGGAAATCCTAAGTGAAAGACCTGCTTTATTAGAGTTTTGAGTTGAATGTAGAACAGCAGTTACTGGAAAAGCTCACCCAGACTCTGACACAACTTGCTGTGAGGGAAAGGTTAGTTTGCCTTTGATTTCTCGTACTTTGTATTACTTTATTGCCTTCTTCTATTTTGTATACTGCGATTTGATTTCTTTACACTGTGTGTTACTTGTATTCTGCTTTGAATTGTATATTAAACTTGGAAAGAGACCACAGCTGTGTCTCTTGTGAGTCACACAGAATTTTTCCCACCCTCTTCTAGTTGCCTGCCTTTATGTCAATTTGACCACATATCTCCTTCCCTCTCCCCTTTCACTGGCTGTTGTGACTAAGCACAAAATTATCATTTTGTGAAATCAATCTCCTGCAACTATTTAAATTTATTAGCCGTCCCACTATTTCATAGAGCCAGAAAACAGAGTACCCACTCCCTATCAATCTCTCTTGCTCTTTTAAAATTAGTGGCTGTCCATCCAGAGAGCTGAAACTTTACTTACCCCCTTTTTTATAATTAACTGCTTAGTGCATACTGCAGCGTTTATAATATTAACCCATTTTTTCATCTTACCTTTAAACATCTATTGCAAGACCACCAGTTATTGGAAAGCCGCATTCTGTCTCTCAGTAGTTATCTTGGGATTAGTGCTTCTGTTTTCTCCTGGTGAGAGAAGGAACACAGGGACTACTGATCATCAGAAAGCCTAAAAACTGCTTCACAGGTGACAGCTTGGAATTTGTGCTTATATTCTGCTCTTGGTGAGAGAAGGAGCAGAGTACATTCTTGACTGTTTCTGGTTGGACAGTGAGTGTCTGTGCATAACGTTCCTGATTGGTCTGGTTGCTATTCAAGGCATCTACCAGGAAAAGGCTACAACTAGCCTACAGACTCTTGCATCATCTAGGACAATACTGTGAATCACCAAACAGGCTGTGGCCTGCTTCTCATTTTGAGATTGGAGCTAACATTTTGCTTCTGGTGATAGAAGAAGCAAAGAAGCATTGTATCCCAGCAGAGTGAAGCTGTGGTGAGACCAGCACTAGTAGCAACCAATCAATAGCCATTCATGCGACTTCCCTATTTTCACCGTTCTCGACAAGCTAATTCTTTGTTTTCAGTAAGCACTGCTTGATTTATTTCTAACTTCAGAATAGCTGCCTAAATACTTCATTCTTAAATTTTCAGGGTCTACGTATTATTTCCACTCAAGTGTTTAGCCATGTCCTGTACAGACTCAGACACCTTAATTTTCCTGTAAAAGCATGTTTGAAATTTCTCTAATATCTAGTTGCACACAGGACAACAAGTTTGCAATGACAAACACTATCTCCAGAGTTGCAAACCTAATACTTCTGACATTGCTTTATATTCTCACTCCAGCTATCTAATCAGTAAAAAAGGGTCTGTTGTCATGAATATGAACTTTCCCACTATCTCCGTTACCAACTTGGTGGATATGGGCATCCTGAGGCAATGTAGAACTTGCCTCATGTTTACTGACAGCCAGTTAATTCTCAAACAAACTGATATGGTATGTGAGAGATGCATATACACAATGTCATTGGAGGCAAAGCTCTCAAATAAAAGTACTCCTAATGTCAATAAAGTTGTCAGTAGTACACACGCTGCACCCATCACACACAATTCAAAGCAGACATATAGACCCACATATGCTGAGACTTAAATGTAACCTTTCTAAACCGCAAACACCTCCTAGATGAAGTACAGTAGAGAGTCGATTATCCTAACTAATTGGGACCTAGGGTAGTTCGGATAATCAAACATATCTTAAAGAAATCCCAATCCCTCAGAGCCACACACTCCAGGGATCTAAACATTGCCATCACAATGAACAAAACATGCTGGAGGGATGGGTTCCTGACCAAGAGACTCCCCATACTCTGATATAGACTGCCCATACATGTCAAGCAGAGCACCTCCTTGGCCCTCTTCAAAAGGAACCTTGATGGTTGGATGGGAGATAGGAAATTCACCCCAGAGATCATGTCAGTCGCCCTGCTAGACAGGGGTCCAGGGAAGTTAATATTGTGGGAAGAAATATCCAGGGAATTGTTATGGCTAGGCTTGTATAGGCCATAGGGCCGATAGCCTAGTACCAACCTATGAACGTATATAATTGAACCTGATAAAAAACTTCTAAAATTTAGTTTTTTTCTGCATGCAGGAATACTCTTTTCAACCAGTCAACAATTCCAATTGACAATAAAGAATATTTTTCACATACAAGCTGGCTACAAGCTGAAAAAAAACATTCCCAGGCAAATACGTATAATGTTTACATATTCAGACTTTGTGATTTTTCCTACCCGAAAACTTTGGAAGGCTGGTTCTGATAATTGATGTTTCTGATAATTGGCTCTCTACTGTACACTTAACAAATACCCTCAGCAAACCCAAATGCACTCTTTCAAAACAACACCCTCATCAACACATAGAGCCACATCTCATGGAACTTCTACCTCTGAGTCTATAAGGCAAGCTGCCACACAATCCAACATTCTGGTCAATGGAGACTCCATCATGAGACACACTGATGTCCCTCTCACCAGGCTAAGGAAGGAGAAAGTCATGGTCAGTTGCTTATCAGGGGCTAGGATCCAACACATTATGCATGCACTCAGGTCATTGGACCACAAGTACCAGAATGACTCAGTCATAGTCCATGTGGGAGTAAATGATCTGAGAAGTACCTTCCTAGACTATATGAAGAGAGACATTATAGAGCTCTCGGAATATGTGTCTCAGGCTGGTACGAGCCCAGCACTAAGCAGCATTTTACCTTCTCCAATGATGATGCCACATTATGAACAAAAGATGATTGACTTTAATAATTGGCTTAGTTTCTGGTATCATTCTAAGGAGATGCAATATTTTTCAGCTTGGAAGGAGATAATCAACAGACCACGCTGCTTTACCAGGGATGGTCTGCACCTCACTCCTCTAGGCTTTTGAATATTAGCTAAAATACTGTCTTCCCCATAATGCCTTTTTAGGCAATGCAAGACTGAAAGTACTTCAGACATAGCAAATCAAAACCAAGAAAATCTAAAGGTATTAATGCTCAGTGCTAGGAGTCTAAACAAAAAACTCCCCTCCCTAGAAGCTCTCTTCACCTTAGAGAATGCTGATGTCAGTGTGGTCACTGAGACATGGTTTAAAGCCACTGACACCACACCAACAGTGCAAGGTTATAATGACTTCCAGACATTTAGAGCAGCTACAACACAGACAGGGGACTAAAGGTGGAGGTGTCTCTGTTTACATCAAAAATAAATATACCTCAAGGCTGGTCAAACAGTACAATGCACTTGAGCTGCTCCATGTTCAAATCACCATAGGCAAAGTCCAATATCACTTCCTTGCCAGCTATATGTCCCCCTCTATGACCCAGGAAACCAATACCATGTATTTAAACCATCCAAACCAGTACCATATTCATGGGTGACTTTAATTACCCCACTATCAACTGGGAATCCTATACGACACCAAACATACAGGCACAGAGATGTCTGGATTTTGTAAACACAAACTCCCTGAACCAGATTGTCAATACATCAACCAGGGGTGCAGCCATACTGGATCTGGTCCTCACTAATATGGGAGAGTGCTGCACACCCCCTACTGTAATGTCTTCCCTGGTAAGGTCAGACCACAAAATGGTCTCCTTTGAAGTAAAAATAAAACCTGGACCCCCAGCTAAACCTGGAATATTCAGGAACTACTCTAAGGCTAACTTCCTGCTATTAAGTGATAACCTGGCAAAATCTGAAGCCCCTATAAACCCTGAGAACACTACTGCCTATGCAGAACTGTTCACAGAAACACTGTACAAGCATGTTTATAGCTGCAGAGAGGCAGCTGTACCCACCAGGAAGAAGTGCAAAACTAACTCAAAAACAAGCCACCATGATAGAATCTCAAAATCAATAGGCTGTATAACAGAAGGAAGAAAATCATGGCAAAAATTAGGAGATGCAGCACCCAGCAGGATAAAATCACTTTCATCAAACTAAACAAACATCTCCAAGGACAAATAAAGTCTACCAAAGCTAAATTTAAGGTGAATTTGGCCTTCCAGGTCAAGGACAACCACAAGGCATTCTTTAGCTATGTCTACAACCGCAAAGGCAATACACAATTATGTGCAGAGCTGTTTGTAAATGGAACCACCTATACTGAGCCAAAAAATATAGCAAACCTACTGGCCAATAAATTCAGCTCCATTTTTATCCCTCTCTCCCTCAATCTTCCATCCTGAAAAAAACATCAAATATAACTCCCCTGCTATCACTAGGGAACAGGTCCTTAATATTCTCTGTAAGACCAAGAACACTGCATCAATGGGCCCAGACAACATCCCAGGATGCCTTCTAAATAGCATGAAACTTGACCTATCAGGGCCTCTGGAATTGCTATTTAACTATATCCTCCAAACAGGCTTTGTGCCACATGAATGTAGAACAGCAACAGTCATCCCTCTACACAAAAGTGCGCCATCTACAGACTATGGAAACTACAGACCCATAAGTCTCACTAGTCTTAAATGTCAAGTCATGGAAAGAATTATCATGGAAATGATCAAAAGTGATATAGTAAACCTCCAGACACTGGACCAAACCCAGTTTGATTTTGTCAAGGACAGATCATGCCTACCCAACCTGGTGGACCTCTTTGAGAAGGCCATCAAAGCAATGGATGAGGGCAAAATGGTTCACATTTCCTACCTTGACCTGGCCAAGGCATTTGGCACAATACCTCACTCAGGCATTGTTGACAAACTCAAGAGGTTAGGTACAAACTCATATGTCACCTGGTGGATAGCAAACTGGCTCACAGACAGGACCCAGGAAGTTAGAATTGGGGAGTTCACCTCTGGAAAGAGGCCAGTCACAAGTGTAGTCCCTCAGGGATCAGTTCGTCGGCTGATCCTTTTTGGCAGTTACTTTACTGAAGTCAAAGCCAATGTCAGTGGTCTCTGTCTGACTAAATTTGCAGATGATTGCAAATTAGGTGCAGTCATTGAATCCCACACTGACACAGATGTTCTCTAGGAGGGGCTGACGCAGACAAGCAACTGGTGTCAGAACCATGGACTAAAACTAAATGCCAAAAAATGTATAATAGTATCCTTCGGGAAGTCATCCACCCCTGGTAACTATCATATTGACAACAGACTCCTTAGAGTTAACACAGTAGTCAGAGGACATAGGGTAGATTACTATCTATGTGTGTTCCTTTGACCATCATGTGTCTACAGTAGTGAGGAAATCATTCTATGTTGCACAACTTATAAACAAAGGTATGGCATGTAAGTCCAAGGAAGTCATTGTTCCACTGCATTCAGCATTCATCAGACCTATCATTGAGTACAATGCCCCCTTTGGTATGTACCTAACCAGGTATATCTATCAATTAGAACCTCCACAGAGGATCCTCACTAAAAGAATACAAGGCTTAGGTAAAATGTCCAGTCCAGACCTCCTCAAGGCTCTATCCCTGTATTATGTCTCATATAGGCTTTTGAGGGGAGATCTATGCCTGACATACAAGCCATTGTCAGACCCCACTCTGATAGACCTCCTGCATATCCGCAAAACAAACAGCATCAGAATTACCCATGCTAAAGACTTAAACTGTGCCTGTGATATGAATAGGACCTACTGGAGAGGCAGGTATGTATCCCAGAGATTACTCCATCTGTTGAACAGGCTCCCCATCCATGTGAAGCAGAGTTCCTCCCTAACTCAATTCAAGTGCAACCTGGACAACTGGATGTGGAACAGGAAATTCATCCCTGGTTTGGCACCTATGTCTCTAATGGACACAGGCAGCCTGTAAAAAGGTTAATCTCCCAGGCCCTATCTTGTAAATGTTTCATCTCCCACCCCCTGCTTACACTTATCAAGGGTATCAGAACTTGTCAGAGATTTGGGATGCATGGCTATGCTTAAAAAGACCCTTGTAGTCGTTAGGCTAGTAAACACCTATGAACCTATGAACATATAAAATATTGCACGATTACTATAGCAACAAATCAGAGGAGGTTAGAAAAGACTGGGAAGGCAGACTGGATAAGCAAACCACAAGTAAACAATGGGGGAACACATGCATGATTCCCAAATATGCAACAAAGTCTAAAAGATTTGGGATTTTTACTTGGAAGTGTTTGCAGAGAGTTTTTATCAAGCAGATTCCAAAGACTTTTTACCCAGTTAGATGGCAAATGTTGGAGGTGGGATGGGGAAGAAAGAGGTAACTGGGCAGATTTTAAAAATTCCCTACAGAATGAATTATTGGCTGAGCAAATGGGAGTAACTAAGGAGATGATCTTTTTGAGTTGGGATACAGGATCTGAATTGCCTAGACATAGTAAGGCCTTGTTAAGTTTAATTTTGGTGGAGGGCAAAAAAATTGCTAGAAAATGGAAATTAAATTCTAAGCCAACTGTATTTCAAGTAGTGCATACTGTAACAGAGATAAAAGAACCGAAGGTGGGATCTTTAGAAAAGGACAGAAGCAAAGTACATAGCAAAATGGAAATTGTGGTAACAACACTTACAGAATGATGTTTGGAGGTGAAGTGAGACTTAAGGGAAGGCAGGAATTTGAGCAATTCATATAATGTTGAATTGATGGTAATTATAAAATAGCATGTATGTGATGTATAGTTTGTTACTATAAACATGTTAACATGGTTTATTTTCTTTTATATAAATGTATGTTTGCCTAGTTTTATGAGTCTAGAAAAAGAGATGCTACTATTTGGTTTTGATTTTTCTGTTGATTTATTATATCAAAGAAGGACAGCATGACTAGGTTGGTGCTAGGTCTAGGGCAAAAGCCATGCTGTGTTTAGAAATAGGAGATTGTCTTGCATTTGTTTCTTAATGCATTTTTCAAGTATTTTAGAGAGTGAGAACAGAATAGCTATATGTCTGAGGTTAGTAATAGCATACTATGGGACCTCATTGCGGATTTTTCCATATTCTTGAGACATATTGCTTATGTACAGATCTGTTAATTAGAACTGAGATGGAGATGGAGTATTCTATGGGATCAGCTGTGAAGCAGAGGTAATTTCCAGAGAAGTTATCTAGTGGTAGGTTTCAGTTTTCTGAGTAGTTTTTTAATGATGTATGTGGATACCGGATGGAGGTTAAAGGAGCTATAGTTGGAAATGGCTTGAAGAGGAACAGTAGTTTGATTTTGTTGGTTTATGAGATATGTGGCTGTTGAATAAAATAAGAATTTATATTGCATGCTTTGTTGTAGTCATTGACTTCTGGGAGAGTTTGAGGTGTACTTTTTAAATAGGCTTAGTTACGTATGTATACTATTCCGGAATTGTTTTGACCTTACTAGAGGTATTATTCCTTCAAGCTTCAAGAATGCTCTTGTCATCCTGTACCTATGGTCTTACATCCCAGGACTGTTTCTGATTACAGGCCTGTAACGATCCTCTGTCCTACATCATAAATATTAAAAAAACCTATATATAACCAAACTTTCAAATGCATTCAGGCCATATGATCTCACTGTCAAATAGCATGGTTTGTGCTCAAAATACAGCAATCAGATGGCAGTCTTTGCTCTTTTCTCAGAAATTCACCCAAATATGGAGGAAGATTTATTGATGGGGGCCATTTTCCAGATTACAAGAGAGCCTTTGAAAATGTTAGCCATATCCTTCTGCTTAATAAATAAGCCGACTGCAGTTTCTCCTTTGCAGTGTTATTTACTGTGGTTCAAGAATTATCTGCTTAACAACTTTCTATTTAATTGGTCAAGATGACTACAATGACTATTCCTCTTCAGGCTCTGTTAACATTGTAGTCCCCCAAACATCTGTTATTAGGGTCCCTTCTTTTTGTATACCTAAGCAACCTTCCCTGGAACTTGTCAAATCTCAGCATAACTCTCTGTGCCAATAACAAAAGTTCATAGGCTCATAGGTGTTTACTCGGGTAAAACCACAAGGGCGTTTTTAAGCCTAGCCACGCATCCCAAAACTCTGACAAGTTCTTGTACACTTGATAAGTGTAAGAAGAGGCTTGGAAGATGAAACATTTACAAGCAGGGGCCTGGGAAATTAACCATTTACAAGCTACTCGTGTCCATTAGAGACATAGGTGCAAAATCAGTGATACATTTCCTGTTCCCCCATCCACTTGTCCAAGTTACACTTGAATTGGATTAGAGAGGAACTCTTCTTTACATGGATGGGGAGCCTGCTTCAGAGCAGAGGTAGTCTCTCTGGACACATCGGTGTCTCATTTTAAGCTTAGCCAATTATCCTTTGTGAGACTCACCACACTTTTCTGCTGTGTGCATGGGTATGCAGGAGGTCCATCAAAGTGGGGTCTGACAATGCCTTGTATGCCAGGCATAGATCTCCCTCAACAGCCTGTAAGAGACAGAATATAGGGATAGGGCTTTGAGGCAGTCTGCACAGGACATGTTACTTACATCCTGTATTCTTTTAGTGAGGAAGCTCTGTGGATGTTCCTGTTGTTGGATATGCTTGGTTAGGTACATACCAAAAGGGACATTGATACTCAATGATAGGTCTGATGAATACAGAGTACAGTGGAACAATGACCTCCTTTGACCTAGATGCCATACCTTTGTTTATAAGTTACACAACATAGAATTATTTACTCACTACTGTAGATGTGAGATGGTCGAAGGCTAGATTACTGTCTGTGTGTGTCCCCAGATCCCTGACACAAAATCTTCACCTCCATTTACAACTCAAAAGACTATACATTAGCTTGTCACTACTATGGAAAATTACTTGATTTGGAACTTGCATACCCACAACAAACTCGAATAGCATTACAAAACCTACAGTCATGGTTCTTGGTGTAGCCAAAAAGCTTGCCAATATAACCTCTTCCATTATATCTGATCCTTTTCTGTCTGGAGAAAGGAATTATTTTGATGTTTCATTAGATGACACACACTGTTTTTGAAATCATATAGACACTACCATAGCTGAGGTATCTCTACAACTTATGGTGGCTTATAAATTTTCCACAACTTGAAGTTGCCCATAAATTTTAGAGTCTGTTCAGTCCAGAAACCTGTTTAGATCATTGCTATCAGTCCATTACTCCAAGGCTTGAATATATCCTACCTACGAATATTCCTTTATTAATCTAATACGGTGGAGCACTTCAGACTATTGAAAATATGATTCAAAGAATTAGCCATCTGTCCAGTCCAATGAAGTGCTACTGTTTCCAAGACTAATTAGCTTCCATTTCATGCTAAATTATCCTTCCTCATCTCTTGTTGTCAAGAGTAAAAGGCTTCCAGTCCCTGCAAGGTCATCCTTCTTCCTTAATACCCTGCTTAATGGAAGATAATGCCAACCTTTATCCAGCAAATTAATAGTGCATGAATACTCCTATACCCTATACTGTAACGCCCTCATCAAACTAAACAGACTTTATTTGTCCTTGCTTGCCTGTGAAAAATCTTTCTTAAAATTGCCCCTGCCTCATGATATAGTCTTAGTGCTGAAAGTACTGCATTGCAAAATGTCTCACCATTCAAAAAAAACAGAGAACATATAAAATGCTGCTGTTTTAGGTGCACTAGTTAATTCTGATTACTTGTAGTTTACTGTGTCCCATTTGCATCTTGACAACTTTATATAAACTGTTGTTGGTTAAATCTTGATCAATGGCCATTCTATACCTAGGGCTATAGTTTTTGTAATTAACTATTATCATTTAAACTTGGTATAATGCCATGATTTATAGTTTTCTATATATTCCACATATAACATGTTTTACTTGCAAATTTTATGTTTTTGTGTATGTATTGCATTGCCTTATGACCTGGGTCATGGCCAAAGAGGGTCCCACACCAGCCCACAATCTTAAAACAAGCTTCAAATAAATAAATAAATAATGGAAGGGGGTTATTTTCCTCCAGTATGCTCTGTGAATATTAATGGAGTATGCTAACAGAAACTTACCTGTGTTGCATATTTTTATTTCTTATTACTTTTAGTGGTGACAGACCCCCCACTTATTTTTATTTATTGATTGATTGATTGATTGATTGATTGACATTTGATTACTGGGAAAGTATGAATGGGTAGAAACCCATTTTCAGCAAAGGCCTGGGGAGAAAATTCAAATTATTACATATATATACGTGACTTGTGTTGGTTCTGATGTAACAATGCAGATCATGTCTACACTATGCATGATACATGAACAACTAAGAAATAAATGATAATCACCAAGTGCTATTACATCAAAAAGAGCTGTTTATAGTATGCTATACCTGTGCCTTTTTCACATATAAAGTAGGTGGTGAAGTTTGAGTTTGAATCACTGCATAGGTTAAGATGGGGCACACTTTAACCATTATGGTAGGTATGGTAACATAAGGGTGACATGGTGAAGTATTAGTTTAAACAGTGGTAGTTAACTGGCACATCCATCTGAAGTACTGGGTTCAGATGTAATGGATGATATCGGGCGTAACTAATTCAAACTATGTGAAGAAAATTGAATGTTGTTGGCTAAATTGACCTAATAACTTGTCCATCAGGTAAAGAAATAAGCAATCTGGGTGGGCTGCACAGACTTTTAACTGCTATCTAAATTTCTGTGTTTCTAAGTCACTAACAGCGAGATAGCATTGAAAAGTCGTACATAATGTTGAAGGTTGCAGGTTTATGGCCATTTACCACTAGCTGAGAGGAAGGGTTTATTATTTTAGTTGACTCACTCTGTGCTTTATTAACTAGTGTCTTCCTTTTCCCCCTGTGGTGTTATTTCAGTCACTAACAAAATTCCACACCACCAACTGCCAGAATTCTCGCCTTTTGTTGTTTTTTCAGCTAGTGAATATAATGTTGTGTGTTAAGGAGTACCTAATATGCAGTCTGTGATGAGGAGAAAACAGTTTTCTTTCTTTTTTTTTCTGCCAGTTTACAGAAACATCCCAAAAAAGTTGAATTTGGTCCTTTGAATAGGAAGTCCGACAAAATGTATTGAAATGCTACAACCTAATTAGCATAATGCCAGTTTAATAAAACATTACATGCTTTCATCCTACAAATAATCAAGATAATTTGACTAAAACAACAAATGGAGGGTGCATCTTAAACAGTCTAAAATATTGTCATATGACAAATCACACACACACACACACACACACACACACACACACACACACACACACACACACACACACACACACACACACACATATAAAATATAACATGTCATTTCAATTCTAGTCACTTCTTTCTTATAGAACATGCTTTAAGTAGCACTTCATTAACTTACAGTTTATACTTGGTACTTTGTTTGCTGCCTCTAGCATAAGCTGCTTTGTTGTTTCTTTCATTTCCTCATAGTCTTTCAAATCTTTGTTCACATGGCCCAACACAACAAATTAAAATGCTTACATCCATCACACATAGTAGCATATTTATACAAAGTATTAATTTTATATCATATTTATTTATTTTGCTTTTATGGTATAAATGTGTTCTAAAGTTCTCTTTGACAATGTTATTGTGTGGTCATACCTATATAAAATGTGCCACATATCCAACACACTGGAGCATACACTACTTCTTTGGAGGTACAGGCACTAGTGTAATTCAGTCATATTCAAATGACTTAAATCAATGAATGACCCTTCTAAAATAAATCTGCAGACATTTTGGTGTCATAATTTAAATGTGCTTGTAGTTTTGTCTCTGGGTGACATTGTATCAATCGTAGAATCACTTTCTGCATTGTTTTTCAAGCTGCAAGAATCAAACTTTGATTGTCTGGCTATATCAAGCTTAATTTTAGTTCAGTCTTACAAGCTATAGCTCATACCACCAGAAATGTCTATGTTTTGTACAAATGTGTTGTACATTTTGCTGTCAAAACTCATGCTACATGTCATTTCCCTCTGTTCTCTTTTAAATTAGGTATAGAACTTGTAATTAGAAAGTATTTCTTTATTGTATACAGCATTTATTTCTGACATGATGATGCATTTTGAAATGGACCTGTGAATGAAAACTTGTAGAAAAAGAAAAAAAATACAAACATAAATAATTAAATGAACTTATAATTGTAAAAATAATGCATGTTGAGTACAATTTGAAAATCAGTCCTATTACTGATACGTTTTATGGCCATCACAGAGTATGCAAATCTTTAGAGTTGCTCTAACAAGTCATGATGTGATGCTTATACTCTTAAAAGTGTCATCATTTTGCAGCCTAGCATCACATCTGCCCAAGTATTACACTATAGTACCAATGACCAGCATTAAGTGACATTTACTGATAGTCAGCTATGTACAGTTCATGAAGGCAAGCTTGCACTTTGGCAAGTTCTGTCATGGTGCAAACTCAGCAAATGGAGGTGGGGTGGGATAAAGGGGGAGAAGAAACAAGGCTGGCAATGCATAGTAGAGGATATCAGCTATAATACACTAAAATAGCTACCTTGTAATATTCCACTGTGATGTTATTCTTAAAATTGTTATGCAGCTCATTAACATAGTGATGAGGCTAGTCAGGGAACAGGTGTGCTGTACTTTTGAAAGAAGAGTAGAATGTGAATCAATGAAAGATGTCAGGCTTGAGACTGTACAGGAGCAGGAAGCTCAAGGGTGTCTGGGGTATAGATACGGGGATAAAATCTCCACACGAATGTGTGTGTTTTGGTTAGAGGTTACACCAATTGGTAATGGTATGTTTATTTATAATGCTGGGAGCTCCAGTGAGAAACTAGCTATGTGTGAAAAGAAGAAGCCACGAACATTGATTGCTTACAGGCATAAATTGTGTTTGGCTCCCTGTTGAAATGCTGGCACTCGAAATGTTGAGTGTTGACATGCTGAAAAAAAAAAGACCAAAAAAAAACACAAGAGAAGAGCCAATTTCAAAAATTGCTCTTTTCCATTAAACTTCTTTTTGCAGTGGGGGTAAACCACCAACTTACACCCTCACACCCAGAAACTTATATATACCAACTCCGAGATCACCATACCTCGGAGAAAAGGGAATATTTTGAGAAATGGCATCACAGATTTGGTATATATAAGTCCAATCTTTCAGCCATTCAGTCTCCATATTTTGGTATTTGCTGTAGTAGGTCCTGACATTTCGAATGGTTACTGTGATGTTTTGCACAAAACACCATGAGTCTAATCGCTGGTAGACAGTGTTGGCTCAAATGTATCATCAGTCACTCACATGTGGGGAATGGGAAGGCCAGTAGGGGCATCAATCTCTGAAATAATGGTTGGGAGGGCTTGTTGGAACCACTTGCCAATAACTAACACATTGCACAACAGACATGGTAGAATACCTTTGGTCATTTACTTGAGGGGCAGATGGTTTGGAATGGAATGCTCAAGGTAGGGTTGGTTGTTTTGTAGATTGCCTGCAAGGATGTGTACTGATTGCATTTAAGGTACTGGGGACACAGGAAAGACTACCATCCAGAATGGGTGGTTTTGATCACAACACATATCCAAGAATGGTGTGCCTAAAGGGCTTTCATGTGCTGCAAGTCTAGTTGCATAGACATCAACTGCTGGAGTAGGTTCATAGGCTATTGGCCCGGAGGTCCTTATAAGCCTAGCTAAGAATTTCACCTATGTTCCCACAAAGTCAGCACCTGTTTTCCCTGTCCAGCAGTGACACAGGTGTGATCCCAGGGTATATTTTCTGTTTCCCATCTAGTTGTCCAGGTTCCTCTTAAAGAGGGCTAGTGAGGTACTCTGCTTGACATGGAGAGGAAGTCTATTCCACAGATGGGGAGTTGTTGGGACACAAATCTATCCTGCCAACAAGTTCTGTTAATGTCACAGACCAGGTTGAGACCTTGCATGTGGGTTGTGTGAGTGGAGTTTGACTTACGGATGTACAGCAATTCCATCAAGGCTGAGTCTGAGAAGGCCTTGTATGCCAGACACAGGTCATATCTGAGCAGTCTGTATGAGACTGTGTAGAGGGACAGGGCTTTTAGCTTATCTGTCTAGGATAGATGTTTGAGACCCTGGATTTTCCTGGTCAGGAATCTCTGTGGTCTCTCCAACTGCTGCATGTGCTTGACAAACTACATGCTGAAGGGGACATTGTACTCGATAATGGGTCTGATAAGGGAGGAGTACAGGGATGTTATGATCTCCTTGTTCCTGGATGAAATACCCTTACTTATGAGGTGGGCCATGTAGAAAGTCATTCGTACAGTGGAGGCAACATGGTGGTCAAAAGTCAAGTTGCTATCAACCTGGGTGCCCAAGTCCCTCACGTCTGACTGCATGCTTAGTATGTTGTTATAATTAGTGGGGGCACCATTTTCTCCAATGATGCATTTCTTGGCATTCAGTTTAAGGCCATGCTTTTGGCAGCAGTCATTAGTTTGGGTAAGGCCTGCTTGGAGGATGTTCACATCACTAGGGGAATTTAAGGCAGTGCCCAACTTGCAGTCATCTGCAAACTTGGTCAGCTGCAGAGGACTGGTTTTGGCTTGCACCTCAGAAAAAATATATCCCAAACAGTAGAGGCTCCAAGACCGATCCTTGGAGTATGCCACTTGTTACCGGTCTACTGCTAGAGGTGGCTTCCCCTAGAGTCGGATGAAGCCATTGAGTGGAGACTCTGCCTGAACATCTGCCAACCAGAAGTTATTTGTGAATCGTGCCTCACCCCTCACCCCCTTCTGCACATACTTAGGTGTAGCTTACATGCTCTTAATGTAGTAGCAGATGAGGCTTGCCTGACATGCGGGCAATGTACCTTGGAATCATAAGTCTCCAGAATATTTCATTTTATTTTATTGTACTTTACATTTGTTTTCCAGAGTAGTGCACTGATCATAAATTAATATTTGCAGGTACTGCCCCAGTGAAATAATTCACAAAGAAAAAAAAAGGAACACAGTTGCAATAAGTTATACATAAAACAGAAAAGAAAGTAACAATGTGTAACAAAGTTTGCAGTAGTAGCAGTTAATATATACAGAAGAAATATGAAAGAAATGTGTATATTTTACACAATTATATTTTATTTTATTTGTGTTTGTTAACTGGGGTAGAGCACTGATTTCCATGGACCTTTTTAAGACAACCCAAGAGCACTGTCTGGTTAAGGGACTTGCTCAGAGTCACAAGGTTATGCAATGGAGGCTGCTTATTAGCAGCTCCTTAATCCTCCGTGACAAATGTCAGACAATATTTCAGGTTTACATCATGGTGGAAATGCTGTGGTGTAATAAGGGTAAACTCCTGCTGCAAACATGAGGTAAGATGCTTGTCTCAGGTGAAGGGGATTCATAAATCTTAGTTGTTTTGAACTTGTAATCTTCAAAGGCAGCTTGTACAGGTAATGTTTCATATTATACCCACAACTGGTTCCAAAGCTCTCGACCTAGTTACTTTATGCACTCAACACTAAATATAAAACAAAATTCATCTTTCTCATTACAAAGTCTGTATCTACAAAATCACTAGCTTTAGCCATTTATCTAAATAGTCATTTTGTCTTATGACTGTAAATAGCACTATGTTAAGGCTTTAGTAAAATAAAATCATGTTCTTTTGTATGTTGAGAAGGCCCTGCCCCTTAAAAAGAACATTATAGGTTCATAGGTAGGTACTAGGCTATCAGCCCAAAGGCATTTATAAGCCTAGCCAGAGTGTGTCGGCTTTCGCCGCCCCATTGATTAATTAACTGAGCCTCTGTCAAGCAGAGCCAATGAAGTGATCCCAGAGGTGTATTTTCTGTTACCCATCCACTCGTCAAAGTTTCTCTTGAAGAGTGTTAGTGAAGGGCTCTGCCTGATGTAATTTGGAATTTTGTTCCAAAGCATGAGGAGTCTCTGTGATAGGAATCTATCCCTCCAGCATGTTCTATTTATTGTTGTGGTGAGGTTTAGCTCACTAGAGCGTGTGGCTCGCAGTGACTTGGATTTCTTTAGGTGGAGCATGTCCATCAATTCTGAGTTGGACATGACTTTGTAAGTCAGGCAGAGATCACCTCTGATTAAGCGATATGCCACTGAGTACAGCCGGAGTTTTTTCTGTTTGAGGCCAGTAATCCTCTTGGTGAGGTACTTTTGTGGTCTTTCCAGCTGTTGGAAGTGTCTTGTGAGGTACATCCCAAATGGGGCATTGTACTCTATGATGGGTCTAATAAGTGACGAGTAGAGGAGCACTATAACCTCTTTATTTCTAGATGCGAACCCTTTAGTAATTAGATGGGCCACATAGAAGGATTTCCTAACTACTTTGGCAATATGATTGTCAAAGGAGAGATTACTATCTACCTGGGTCCCCAGATCTCTTATTACCTCTTCTGTATTAAGGGGGATGCCACCTATGTGGTAATTCATGGGTGTTTTGTTTTTCCCAAATGGGATGACTATGCATTTTTTGACATTTAGCTTGAGGCCATGACTTTGACACCAGGTGTCCGTCTCAGTAAGGCCCTTTTGGAGGATGTCCGTGTCAGCCAGAGAATCAATTATGGCTCCCATTTTGCAGTCATCGGCAAACTTGGTTAGCCATAGTCCTCCTGTGTTTGCCTGTACTTCTGAGAAGTATATGCTGAACAGTAGGGGTCCCAGGACTGAGCATTATGGGACACCACTTGTGACTGGTTTAGAGTCGGACCTGGAGCCTGCTATTCTTACCATGTGAGTTCTGTCTGTAAGCCAGTTGACAACCCATCTCGTGATGTAGGGGTTTATGTTCAGGCTGGTGAGTTTTTCTGTAATACCTGAGTGGGGAATGGTGTAGAAAGTCTTGGCAAGGTCAAGGTAGGCTGTGTAAACCATCTTTCCCTCGTCTATGGCCTTGGTGACTGAAGTCAACCAGGTTTAGTAGGCATGATCTGCCCTTAACAAAGCCAAACTGGGTTGGGTCAAGTGTTTGGAGGTTCCCAATGTCTTTGTTAATGAGTTCCATGATGATGCGCTCCATAGCCTTGCAGAGCAGGCTAGTCAGGCTTATGGGGCGATAGTTACCAGGGTCAGTTGTAGCCCCTCTTTTGTGGTGAGGAATAACCGTTGTTGTGCACCATTCCATGGGCGCGTAGCCTGTGGAGAGGCTGAGGTTGAACAGCGTGTTTAGGTGGGGGGTTAATTTGTTCTGTAGTTCGTGCAAGATGCAGCCTGGGACACCATCTAGTCCCATTGATGCTGTGTTTCTGGCTTTTGAAAGGGCTGTTTTCACCTGTGCATCTGTGATTTTTGGGACACTACACTTTTAATATCAGTAGGTTCAGTATATTTTGTGCTATTTTGTACTAGTTCAGTGCATAAGTGCGAGTTGTCACTTAGATTCTTAACATAGCTAAAAAAGGCTTTGTGGTTATCTTTTGAATCCTTGGCTATTTTTCTTTCGAAGTTAGCCTTGGATGATTTCATGAGGGACCTTAGTTTCTTACTGATACTGATCAGGGATGTCTTTCCTTCTTGGGATTTGCTTTTTTTCTGAACTAGTTTCCTCCTTCTATTGTATAGCCTGTTTATTGCAGGGGTCCACCAAACTGGTTTCCTTCTCTTAGAGGAGTGAGTCTTGGTTTTGCTAGGGATGGCATGATCCATGCATCCTTGTAGGTGCTCATAGAGTGCATTTGTAAAGGTTTCTGCATCTTGGGCAGTGTTATCCTTCAGCGTGGGGGCTGTGAAACTTACCACCTCTGTCTTAAGTAAGGTGAAGTTTGCTTTAGAAACGTTTTTTTACTGTGGTTTCCTTAGTTGGGGGTGGTGGTGGGGTGTGGGCATCCAGAGTGATTAGTTTATAGTCTGATCTAACCAGTGACGGGTTGACCACTGGTGTGGAACACCTGTCGCCCATGTTGGTGATGACCAGGTCCAATATGTTTTCACCTCTGGTAGGGGAGTTTACCAGCTGATCCAGGGCATTTGAGTTGATGAATTCCAGGAAGCACTGGGCCTGGGAATTTGTACTCGGGTAGTTTTCCCAGTGAATGGTAGGGTAATTGAAATCGCCCAATATCAGGGTGTTTGGTATGACCTTCATGTTTTCCAGTGTCTCCAGAAAGGTGGAGTGGTGGTCCTAGGTCATGGAGGGTGATCTATAGCAGGCCACAATTTGCATTGCAGGTTTTCCTGATGTTAGTTGCACATGGATGATCTCAGAGTTATCGTGCTGTGTCACTAACCTGAAGGTGTAGGTATCCTTGATGAATATGGATACACCCCCTCCTTTTGTGTTTCGGTCCATGTTCTGTGGCCAAAACATGTGGTATGATTTGTAGCCCGGTAGTGCTGGGGTGCTCTCTGGAGCCTTGAACCAGGTTTCGGTTACTGCACAGATGTCAATGTTCTCCATACTGAGGAGTGCTTCGAGCGCATGCATTTTGAGATTTAACCTCCTGGCTTGAGTAGCATAACCCTCAGTTTTTTGTTAATTGTGCTGTTTATGGAGATGGGTTTGACTTTTGAGCCTTGCCTAAAAAAGGCAATATGGGGGCAGCAAGAGCCTTGGCCAGTATTCGAAAGCCTAGGGGCGACAGGTGCAAGCCATCTCTTGCAAAGCAATGCAGCTTGTCGAGCATGTCGTCCCAGGCTGACAGACACTGGATCCCATTTGAATGACACCAGAAGCTTAGCCAATTGTTGAAATTGATCATTTTTTCTTTATACTGAGGTATCATTTTTGGTGAGGGCAGGATGCTACTCAGGGTCAGAGTCAAACCAGCCTGGGCTGCATGATCAGAGAGCTCTTCCATGTCTCTTTTCATGTAGTCCAGGGAGGTACGTCTCAGGTCATTCACACCAACATGAAAAATACAGAGTCATATTTGTACTTGTTCTGGAGTGACCTGAGTGCTTGTTATGTGGCAGATTCTGGCTCCCGACAGGCAGCTAACAGTAACTTTCTACTTGTCCAGCCTAGTGAGTGGGATGTCAGTGTGCCTGACTATAGAATCACCTATTACTAGTGTGTTAGGTATGTTATTTTGCCTTAAGGGCTGTGATTGTGCGGCACACTGATTTTATGTTTTATGTGTTGTCTGGTTTGTGACGGGAAGTGCAGGTTGTTTGGGTGTCTGCTTTGGAGGTCTCTGATGCTTTTGCAGGTTTTTATTTAGAGCCTCTGAGTATGTTTTTGTGTATTTATGTGTATTTTTGCCAGTGCTGTTGGAGTAGGTCTGTGTGTGGCTGGAGATGTGGTGCAAGTGTTAACCTTTTCCTCTTGACTGTCTGTTCCAGTCTTGGGTGGAGACAGCTTAGCTTCCAGTTTGGCTGTATAATTGCATCTCTCGCATATGTTAGGGTTTTGTGGTAGGAGGAGAGGGTTGTCTGTGTACATGAGGCAGTTGTAACATTGCCTCAGGATACCCAGATTCACCAGCTGTACTAGAGAATGCACCTGAAGTTGCCCTTTGGTCATGCTTGAATAGTGGGGTGAGCTGCTTAGTCACTTGGTTGGTGAGGGGTGAATAAAGAGCCTTGCCCTGCTGGGCAATCAGTGTCAGGGTATTTTAGTGCTTGCTATTAGGTCTGAGCAAGTGCTGGGCTGTAAGTTGCTTTTTGAGTGCTTAGGTTGAGAGTTAGACTAGTTTCAAGGGAAAAACTGAAGAGGAGACTTAGTGGAGCCAGGAATAATTTAACCGTAGCTAACAGGCACTGCCCGGTGTGCAAAACCGTGCAAATGTGGTTTTTATAGTAGAGAAATGAAAGAGATAGAAATTAGCCCAAAATGGCCAATAAACTACTAACTTCTGGGCTAGAACCACTCCTCCAGGGACAGATAGGTTGCTCAAAGCTCCCCTCTCTCACAGGTGAACAGAGAAACTTCCTTCTATCCAAGTAAGGTATGGGCAACTCAGAAACTAGTATCACAGCCCTGAATTCAGCACTAGCCTGAAAACTGGACTATACTAGCTTAGAAAGGTGAGAAACAAGGATTTTTGTTGTTTTGAAAGGATAAGGCAAAAACAGACAGTAAAGAATACACTTAAAACAGCTTTAAATGACAACAAACAACCAGAAAAGGCTATTGCACTTTAGTGTGCAGCCTGCAACAGTTAAACAAATTATTTAAACAAAAAAAACAACTTTGTAAAAGTGCAGGAAGTCAAATAAGTACAATATGTGAAAAAAACAAGCTTTTAAATCAAAATAAATGTTGGAAAATCTGCATTTAGGCAGAAAACAGTTAAGTACAGCAAGAAAGTACAGAAAACTGATACTTAATCACTCCAAAGTCTCATTTCTAATCTAGAAGGCTTGTATCAGTTTAAGGCTTTTATAATGCTACCCAGTAGGTTAGTTACAGGAAAGATGGGAAACAAGCGCAGATGTGGTCTTTTAAACTAGAAAGTTGAAAGAGATGGACAAACTGTCCAAATGGTCAATAAACTACAATTTCTGGGCCAAGAACCTCTCCTCTCATGGTAGACAGGCCACCTAGTGCTTACCACTCCCATTGATAAGCTAGAAGGCTTTCTTCCAACACAGAAAGGCTTGTGGGGCTCAGAAGCTTACCAACAGTCCTGGATACAGCAACTCTGTATCTGGACTAGGCTAGTTACAGGAAAGGTGGGAAACAAGCGCAAGTGTGGCTTTTAAACCACAACATTGAAAGAGATGGAAAAAAACTGCCCAAACGGCCAATAGCTACAATTTCTGGGCCAGGAACCACTCCTCTTGTGGTAGATAGGCTACCTAATGCTTACCACTCCCAGTGATAAGCTAGAAGGCTTCCCTCCAACACAGAAAGGCTTGGGGGGCTCAGAAGCTTACAAAGAGTCCTGGATACAGCAAATCTGTACTTGGACTAGACTAGTTACAGGAAAGGTGGGGAACAAGTACAAACGTAGGCTTTTAAGCCAGCAAGTTGAAAGAGATGGAAAACTGTCCAAACGGCCAAATACACTACAATTTCTGGGCCAAAACTCACTCTTCCCATGGAGGATAGGCTACCAAGTGCTTACCACTCCCACTGATAAGCTAGAAAGCTTCCCTCCAACACAGAAAGGCTTGGGGGGCTCAGAAGCTTACTAACAATCCTGGATACAGCAACTCTGTAACCAGACTAGGCTAGTTATAGGAAAGGTGGGAAACAGGCACAAGTGTGGCTTTCAAACCAGAAAGTTGAAAGAGATGGAAAAAAACTGCTCAAACAGCCAAAAGCTACAATTTCTGGGCCAGGGACCACTCCTCTTGTGGTAGATAGGCTACCTGATGCTTACCACTCTCACTGACAAGCTAGAAGGCTTCCCTCCAACACGGAAAGGCTTGAGGGGCTCAGAAGCTTACAAAGAGTCCTGGATACAGCAAATCTGTACATGGACTAGACTAGTAACAGGAAAGGCAGGAAACAAGCTTAGAATTTTTTTTTTTGTTACAGAAAAGCAGCTAAAACAGCAGTAAATACAATTCAAATTGTAGTGCAGGCCAGCAAACCCGAGTGTGTAGCAGCACTACGGCAAATACAGTTCAAATAAATGCAATTAAATTAACAAATGACTAAAAACAAGTGCAGAAAGCAGTAAATTAGAAGGCTACTAACAAGCAGTAGTAAGTGCAGAGTAAAAGCGACTGAACCAATAACAGCACGCAGAAGAGCAACTAAGACAGTTACAGTAAGAGCAGCTGAATAAAAAAAAAATGTATATATATATAAATATATATATATATATATATATATATATATATTTATTTATTTATTTTTTTTTTTTTTGAGGGAGGGAACAGAGCAGGATTAAGAGGTTACAGGGGTTATCCTTCCAAAATGCTCTCTATGTACACAGTAGGAGTGCCTGAAATCAGAATATGATCTCACTGCACTCAGTTGAGTGAGCAAATGAGATGGGCCCAGAAGGAGTATCCAAATACAAATCTACAAGAGGGGCGGGCAATTTCAAAGCCACCAACATTAACTGTAGAGAGACAGCCACAACTTCAGTTGAGTTAATATTCAATGAAAAACACAAATAAATAAATTAAATACAGTACTATATGCAAAAGAGCAGAAAAAAGTGTACTTAAATTCACTTATACATCCAGCTGATTTCAGGTAGATGTTAGCCGGCCAAAGCTCTGATATTAAGTGCAGAAAATAATTAATATGCTTTCTTGGAAAGACATGAATTCAGTTTTCTCTCTTTGTGCAGCATTTCTCTTTGTTGTGCTGTAGTCATTTCACTTTTAGTACTCCAGTATGTGATTGCACAGCTGTAAATCACTATAGGCCTTCGGTGTGTCCAAAAGCACATTTGTGTTTGCAAACATTGCAGACTGCCAGCAGGGAATGTGCTCCAAAAACAATGAGAAACAGCCCTTCCCCCAGGAGAAGAGACAGAGAGAGGGCAAATGCACCTGGAATCAATACAACATGTTGTCTAACACTGTTAATCCTTCCATAATAGCTATTGACAGATTGTTGTACTCCCAACACTTCTGTTGTTTCCACCAAATTCTGCACAGCTTTTTGCAACAAGTGGTGCCCTGTGCTTTGTATGTCAGCAGGCTATAATCCAGAGAAGAAAAGGGGAGGGGGACTCACCTTAGCCCAATGTCACTTGCTTTAAGTTGTTTTGTCACACTGATACTAAATAGCTTGCAGTGACATCATTAAGTTTGCTGTCTTCAGTCCTTTGAAGATTTATTCTGCTTTTACTCATTGATGCAGTCATGTCTTAGCCATAGACTACTTCTCAAATTCCTCAGAGCTTGGAATTCCCTCACCTCTTATTTTTTCCTGTCTGTTTACGCACACAAATGCACAGTGAAGTATCCCACCAAACTTGCTGCCAGAGAAGAAAAACATTTCACAATCCTCTATGCTACAAGATCATCCCTGGGATTCAGCAAGCTCTGCACGGAGTGCAGGAATAGTGCAGGAGCTGCTGGAGGCAATATGGCCGCCGAGAGATAGAGGAACAAGCTCCCTGGACGTGCACGAGCATTCCTGCACTATTCCTGCACGGACACAGCTCCTGTATGCAAATTATCCCATTTGCAGGTGAAAGACATGCAAATGAGGTGAATTTGCTATCCAGGAAGCTGGCAGCCATCCGTGCAAGACTAGTGTAATCTGTAGAAATGTACTCGGTTAGTAACCGAATACATTTCTGCAAACTATAAAACTGAGCCATGACAGCTCCAAATAAAGGGTGTATATAACGTGTAAAGCAAGCCAGTGGCCAAATATATGGCCATAGGCATGGAAAACAGTTGCAAAAATAAAAAAAAACTTTTTTTTGACAGATATCTGCCGTTTAAGCGTAGGGCAGTGGCACGCAAACAGGATCGGCTGGAAAATAACAGAAAAACCCTGAAAAAAGCTTTCCCTGCAAAATCACAATTTTGCCATTAAAGTCAATGGCAGGCAGAAGACAACAAGGCCCATGAACAGTGGTTGCTAAGGGGGAAGGCTCAGTGTCAGACTTGTAACTAGGCAATAGCAAGCAAGCCTATGCAAATGAGGGGAATGATACTGAATCCCAGATTTCCCCTCATGGCTAGCCTGCACCCAAACGTGTAGGTGCAGGAAGACAATGGTGCAAGCCTAAGAGCTAGCTGACATCATAGAGGGGTGTGTTAGGCATACTGTAAGCTTGTTGGAGCCCTGTGGCTCGGGTTTGCCCTTAGCTTAGCACAGCTAAGCAAGGGGGTGTGTCTAAAGCTGCCAAGCACTCTTTACATTGCCTAAGCGGGTGTGCACGCCATGCACCATGTTTTAAATGAAAAAAAAGTAAACCAGGAAATAGCATCTCCGTTCACATCTGAGCACTGTGTTTGCATGGCATGCCCCTGGGCTTAAACAGGAAGGCAATTGGAAGGGAAAACAGCAGTAGGAAGGTAATCAAGGAGAACTAACATAAATGGCAGGTGAAATGTATCAGAATCAACCAATTACACAGGCAGCAGCCCAGCCCAGCACAATACTATAAACTATGCAAACACCTTTTCCTGTGGTTTTCCCCACAAACTCTACACCACCGGTGTACACAAGTGGGGAAATTTTACCTAACAAAAGCAACAAAATCATAGGGGCTGCATTAGCTCTCATAAATCAACATGTGGAAGAGGCTGAGGGTGGTGAGGATGAGAATGCTGATGACCAACCCACAGTGAGGAGAAGGAGAAGAGTGTACAGACCCAGGGTAACCTACCAGGGGCTACATGAGCTGGAGATAGTGCAGCACTATAGGGTGGGCAGGGACTTCCTACAGCAAATTGTTGAGCTGTGCCGACCACGCCTCACACACAGAACCAACAGAGGGGAACCCATCCCAGTGGTACCAAGGTATGTGTAGGTCTAAGAATACTAGCCACAGGTACCTTCCAAAGGCCAACTAGGGATATCATGGGGATCTCACAGGCATCAGCATCCAGGGTACTCCACCAGTTCCTGGATGCCATGTCAGCACATGTCACTGAGCACATATATTTCCACAACACCCGTGAGGCACTGACCAGCAATATGCATCTCTTCCACCAAATAGCAGAATACCCTGAGGTAGTGGGTGCTATAGACTGCACACACATACACATCAAAGCACCACCCGGTGAGCAGGGTAAGGTCTACATCAACTGCAAGGGCTTTCCCTCCATCAGCTGCCAGGTCATGTGAGACACCCAGGGCATTATAATGAATGTGTGTGCTGTCTGCCCTGGAAGCTATCACGACTCCCACATCTGGCATATGACACAGCTGTACCAGAGATTTGCCAATGGGGACATTCCTATTGGCCACCTACTGGGGGATGCTGGCTATGCACTGGAGCCGTGGCTGACACCCATCAGAAATGCACACACACCAGAACAAGAACTTCATAATGAGGCACACAGACAGACTAGAATCATAATAGAGCATGTGTTTGGGATACTCAAGTCACAGTTCCAGTGCCTGGACATATCCGGTGGAGCCTTCCAGTACTCACCAGCTACATGTACCCAAATTGTCATCATATGTGCCATGCAACACAATATGATCCTGCGGAAACAGCTGCAGCAGGAACAGAATGGGGCAGGGCCACACAGCCCCCCACCATTGCCAAGGCCTGCACAGGCACAGAGTGACTCGGAGGAGGAACAACCTGAGCCTGCCCCAGTAGGCAGAAGGAGGCATGCCCAGTATGCCCAGGCCTTGGCAAAGAGGCAACGCATAGCACATACACTGACACAGTAGGAACCCAAGGAATGACACCTCTCTCTGACTCACACATACAGTAAAAGGATGCTGAACATGACACTATCTGTGCTTAACCATGTATAGGGAGTGTACTGTGTGCATCCAACATAGTCAGCCCTCCAGCACCATCCTCAATGCTGGTACAGCCACAAGGTAAGTCACTCTCCCTATCAGTTGCTGAATGGAGTAGTATGTTCTGCTACTTGTATCTATGGTACATATGTGAGCATGCAAGGGAATCTGGTGGCTGAATGGGATGCCAGCATATAGTAGACACCTATAGTGGCAGCATGAAATCTGTAACAAATACTGGTGTCACTATAGTAGCCAGTAATAGACAAAAGGAAGGCTGTGCTAAGGCCTCTGATTGATGGCTATGGAGAATAACCCCCCTCCAGACCTACACAGACAGACTACAACAGGTCAGGGAGTGGGATGTTAGTTCTGAAGGGTAAGAAGTCTGAAACTGAAATGTAGGTCAATAAAACCTAAGAACTGTAGTACACTGATATGCCTCTAGTCTGCATAATAGGTCAGAATACAGAATGAAATGGAGTACCTGAAATACCAGTACAGTCATAGCAAATGTGTACAGTTGTCAGGTGTGCCCCCACCACACAATCCTAGGTAGAAATGTAGTAACATGTATGTGTAGGTATAATAACAGTGGAGCACAGATTACCTGAGCCAGCCAAAGTAGCAGGATAGATTGTAGCACATGTACATTATGCAGGGCTGTGTGTGTTAGGTTGGTGTGTGTTGTATATTGTGTGAGAGTGGTCAGCATGTAGGCATGGTGAGGTTTGTCCTGGTGGCCATTGGCCAGTACTGCCAATGACAGGGCCTAGAACTGCAGTGCCAAACACAATGCATCCCAGCAAGACACATTCCAGCAGTAAGCCATAGTAATTGTTTGGATGTAATATCTGTCACCATCTGAAAGATGGACATGGCATGAATGTGGGCCCAGACATACAAACAGTGCACAAGTAGAAGTATCCCAGACAGACAGTGTATAAAATGTTACTGTCAAATGGACACACCTTTGGAATTGTACATACAGGTTAGCAGCACATTAGTTGGGTTAGTAGTATGGAATACTGATGTTGTCTGGCCAAACACTGACAGACCACAAAGGTCACAGGTATGAAGTATTGAGTAAGTGCTGATGTCTCTGCACAAGCCAGCATAAGTGGAATGCCCCACGTATACCTGTGAGTCAGATGCAAGTACTGTCCATAGCACACATGCACCCAGCTCACCCCACCATCACCCACAGGTACCACACAGGTCCTATCCCTGCTGTTGGGAATGAGTACAATATGATCCCCACCTCTGTATGGAAGCAGCCACAGAATACAGAAGAGGTGTCCCACGCAGGTGTGTCTCTAGTTGTAAACAGCACCTTCCCAGCATCCACACCACTGGATCAATAATGACAGAAACTATTGACATTAACACCTTGCACACCTACCCTGTCAACCCAGAAGAACATAGTGGCTTGCAGCCTGGGACTGTAGGAGTGGCACAATGCAACGGTCTGCTACAGATGGCCTGCGTCACTACCAAATGGCCTACAGTCCTCTACCAAAGGCTTGCATCTCACCCGTACTGCCAATGTATGTTATGTCATGGACTCCCAAATAACAACATAACACAGTCCACAGAACCCAAATGCAAGGCCATGTCGACAAATCCCAGTAACATGTCCACTATGTCCTACTGCATGAACTGTGGACCAACACCAAATTACTGCTGGGATGAAATGATAACTATAGGGAACTTATCAGATAATGTTTGCATAATATTTGGAAGAGGATAGAATAACAGAGGGGGGTAGGAGCATGGACACCATGGAGTGTGTGAAGTCTGAAACTCAGCCATGTGCACATACTATCCCTGTCTGCAAACACAGGAATGGGAGGCTACAAACCTGCTTGTAAACCACAATGTGAAGGGGTAATGACCAGAAATATGACCCCTGCCTCTGGGTAACCTGTGTGAATCTGTACAGCTGTGAGGTATGGCCACAGCAGGATATGGCCATACTGTCTCGCTGATGGATGTACAAGCATGGGATCCTCAGCCACCACTGTACCAAGGTGCTGAACCATTTACACAGACCCATCAGCAAGTGTCTGCAGCTTCCCCTCCAGAATGGCATGATTATGCAAGAATATGTAGACTGCAGACCACAATACTGGACACAGCTTTATTCATGCTGTGGTCCCCAGAAAATTACTGCAAGCAAATATGTATACCTGACAGTAGCTGATGATATATAACATCCCAGTGTAAAACAGTACATATGTCTGAATATCTCTGCTAACACCAAAACCATGTAGCAGAAGCAGTATGGACCCAATTACCTACAGTAACCCACTATCCTTTGCTTATTTTGACCCCATTTTATCAACCGATCTACAGATATCCCACAGAAACAGGTTGCTAGCTGTAGGTGTAGGACACAAAAGCCTGCACTTGAGTACAACCTACTTGGAATGGATTCACACATTCATTACAGAAGGTCATACTGGGCATGCTCCCACACTTAGAGAAACGAAGCCCATGTCTGACAACAAAATACTGAAAGGTCATACTGGGCATGCTCCCAAATGAAGCCCGTGTCTAGCAACAACAGTAGACTATACATATCTGACAGTCACAGATGTTTGTGCACACACTCCACATTGCACACCAGTCATGCTTTGCACACACATTGGATAAGAATATACACATATATCCAAGGACAACACACTATAATAGGCCAGTCCTGTTCCAGAGACTTCCCATACTCTGGAACAAACTACCTGTCTATATCAAACAAAGCTCCTCATTAGCACTCTTCAAGAAAAATCTTGATGATTGGATGGGAAATAAGAAATTCACCCTGGGGATCACCTCTGTAGCTCTGCTCAACAGGTGTGTCCTATAACTGTGTAATGCTGTAGTGCGATGTACTAGTTAAGTAGGGGTTCTATTCCCAGACATGACAACTGTAAAACTTTGTGTGTTTGTCTGTCACTCACTACAATTTCCATTGCCCTACTTTGGCAGGGCTGCTGATGTCATTCACTTTTAAATACACCTTTGGGGAAGCAGTAGTGCAGTAAGCTCTGTGGTGTGTTCTATAACTGTGTAATGCTGTAGTGTGATGTACTAGTTAGGTAGGGGTTCTATTCCCAGACATGACAACTGTAAAACTTTGTGTTTGTCTGTGTAGGGATCAATGCTTTTGAGGCCATTCACACTCACTACAATTTCCATTGCCCTACTTTGGCAGGGCTGCTGATGTCATTCACTTTGAAATACACCTTTGCGGAATAAGCAGCCTAGTAAGCTCCGCGGTGCATGCTATAACTACATAATACTGTAGTGTGATGTACTAGTTAGGTAGGTGTTCTAATCCCAGACATGGCAACTGTGAAACTGTGTGTGTGTGTGTGTGTGTGTGTGTGTGTGTGTGTGTGTGTGTGTGTGTGTGTGTGTGTGTAGGGATCAATGCTTTTGTGGCCATTCACAGTCACTAGGCACTCCTAAAAATGGAGAACTTTGATATCTGTGCAGTAACAGAGACCTGATCCAAGGCTCCAGAGAGCACCTCTGCAATACCAGGTACAGCTCTTAACACACCTGTTGGCCACCAAACCAGGACCAAAACACTAAAGGTGGAGGAGTGTCCATATTCACCAAGGATATTCACACCACCAGGCTACTTGACCAACAGAATGCAAATGAAATACTCCTGGTGCAACTAACACTAGGTAAGACTGCAATCCAAATTGTATAGCTTGCTACAGATCCCCCACCATGCCCCAGGATTCCCACTACACCTTTCTAAACATACTGGAAAATATTATCATACAACCAAACACCCAAATACTGAGTGACTTACACTATCCTGCCATTAACTGGGAAAACTACCATTCAACCTCTTAGAACAAAAAATCTGGACAAAGCCTAAAATGATGGGGGGACAAATAGGGACAGATTGTAAATATTGCTCCTACAAACTTATAAAGTTGATAGAATAATAGGTTTTGCATTAGCATGAATTTTCTGAAGGATGTGGAGTCTTAAACTCAAATATTTGTCATTATTTAATGATTTCAATCCTTAGCTATTTGCCAGAAAAGTACATATTTTAGGAGGAACACAACAAAAATATGAGGCAAAATTCTGGACATTCTGCGAAAATCTGTACAGTTGAGAGGTACCAACACGTGTGCCCAGCGGTTCTTGGAAGTCATAATTCCCAATGCCCTGGATCAAGTAACCTATAGTCCCAACAGGGCCTCCAGTATCCTAAACCTGGTCATCACCAACATGAGAAATCAATGCTCCACACCTATGGTCACCCCATCGGTGGTCAGGTCTGCCCATAGGCTAATCACTCTTAACATCCACATCCCTCCCCCACACCTCAGTAAGGAAACCTCCGTAATACACATCTCCAAAGGCAACTTCAGCTACACTTCAGATGTGACTAACGTCATGACACCCATGCATACGGGAACTGAAAGGACTACTGCTGAATCCTACACTAAGGCACTGTACGAGCACATCCACTCGTGTATGAATCATGCCATCCCAAATAGAACCAAGATGCTCCCCACCAAGAAAAGGAAGCCAATGTGTTGGTCTCCTGCCATACACAAACTGTACAACAAAAGGAATAAACTGTTACAGAAAAGAGGGAATTTCCTCAGTAAGAAGCTGAGATCCCCTCACAAAATCCTCCAAAGCTAGTTATGGACATAATATAGCCAAATATGCCAAAGACAACTGCAAGCCATTCCATAGCTAAGTCAGGAATCTCAATGGCAATGCTTAGATCTGCTTTGAGCTACAACAGGATGGCATTAAATATACTAATCCCAAGGATACTTCCACAATCCTGGCAGATTGATTCAGTGCCAACTGCACCCCCCTCCCACCCCCTAAAGGGCCCATCTCAATACTGAATGATTGCCAGATTCTGGTAATAACAGCCACACAGGTAAAAAACACACTTTCCAGAGCTAGGAAAACAGCATCCATGGGACCAGACAACATCCTGGGCTGTGTACTACATGAACTGCAAAATGAACTGGCAGCTCATCTATGTGTCATGTCTAATCAAAGTCACACCTCAGGCTTCATGCCCACTAAGTGGCGCACAGCTACAGTTATCCCAGTCCACAAGGGGGGGGGGTCCACCTTGGATCCTGGGAACTGCCGCCCCAGCAGTATGATGTGCCTGATCTGCAAGGTCATGGAATGTGTTATTATGGAACTTATAAACAAAGACATTGGCAACCTGCAAACACTGGACCCCAGCCAGGTTGGGTTTGTGAAGAGGTGATCATGTCTGAACCTGACTGACAGCTTTGAATCAGTCTCCAGAGCTGTGGATGAGGGTAAGGCAGTTCACACAGCCTATCCGGACCTTGCCAAGTCCTTCGACACCATCCTCCAGTCTGAAATCATAGATAAACATACTAAGCTGGCCATTAATCCCTACATCATCCAATGGGTTTCCAACTGCTGTACTGACAGAATCCACACTGTAAATGTAGGTGACTCCAAATCCAGCCCCAGACAAGTGACAGTTGGAGTAGCTCAGGATTCAGTCTTGGGACTGTTCTTGTTTGACATCTACTGCTCTGAAGTACAGGCCAACACTAAGGGACTCTGGCTAACAAAGGTCACAGATGACTGAAAACTGGGAGCCAATATTGAATCCCCACATAATGTGGATATTCTATAGAAGGGCCTTACAGAAAGAGATGCTTGGTGCCTGAGCCATGGCCTCAAGCTCAATGCTAAGAAATGTATAGTTATCCCGTTTGGGAAGGGACATGACCCATGAAGTACCACATAGGTGGCAGTACACTAAACACCTAAAGTGTGATAAGAGACTTAGGGATACAGGTGGACACTGGTCTCACCTTTGATAACCACATCACCACAACAGTCAGGAAATCCACCTATGTGGCACACTTCATCACTAAGGGGTTTTCATCCAGGAAAAAGGAGGCCATTGTCCCACTGTAGTCATCTCTCAGTAGACCCAATACAGACTACAATGCCCCATTTTGTATGTACCTCACAAGATATTTGCAGCAACTAGAAAGGCTGCAGGCATACTTCACTAAAAGAATCACAGGCCTAAACCAGATGCCCTATGCTGACCATCTGAAAAATCATCCAGCTATGTTATGTCACATATCATGTACTCAGAGGCGATCTCTGCTTAACATACAATGCCATGTCAAACCCAGAGCTGTTGGACATGCTACACTTAAAAAAATATAAATCCCTCACAGCCACACACTCCAGGGATCCAAACCTTGTCATCACAATGAACAAAACATGCTGGAGGGATGTGTTTCTGACCCAGAGACTCCCCAGACTCTGGAATACACTGCCCATACATGTCAAGCAGAGTGCCTCTTTGGCCCTCTTCAAAAAGAACCTTGACAACTGGATGGGAGATAGGAAATTGAAACACCAGTGACCAGCAAAATGCAATACAACAACACTGAAGTCTGAAATAAGATTCAAAATTGTAATTTATTTCATATAATAGTAGTAAATACTTCCAAACTGGTTTTGGCTATCAAGCCTTCATCAGTGGGTACAGTTGAAATTGACCCTGGGGATCATGTCAGTCACCCTGCTAGACAGGGGTCCAAGGAAGTAAATATTGTGGGAAGACATAGCCAGGGAACTGTCATGGCTAGGCATGTATAGCCCCTAGGGCCAATAGCCTAGTACCAACCTATGAACCTATGACCTACACTTTCCATTGCCCTACCTTGGTAAGCCTGCTGATGTCATTCACTTTGAAATGCACCTTTGAGGAAAAAGTAGGCTAGTAAGCTCTGTGGTGTGTGCTATAACTGTGTAATGCTGCAGTGTAATGTACTAGTTAGGTAGGAGCTCTAATCCCAGACATGGCAACTGTAAAACTTTATGTGTGTGTTTGTTTGTCTGTGTTGGGATCAATGTTTTTGAGGCCATTCACAGTCACTACAATTTGCATTGCCCTACTTTGGCAAGCCTGCTGATGTCATTCACTTTCAAATACACCTTTGGGGAAGGAGTAGCCCAGTAAGCTCCATGGTGTATGCTATAACTGCGTAATGCTATAGTGTGATGTACTAGTTAGATAGGAGTTCTAATCCTAGACATGGCAACTGTGCGACTCTGTATATGTATGTGTATGTGTGTGTTTGTCATTAGTATCCTGTGTGGAGGTAGCTGTGAGTGTGTAATAACAGGACTCATTGGGGAGCTGGTTTTGCAAGTTTCTTATATGGTGTGCCTATTATATGTCACAATGTCCACCTTACAAGGACAACAGATGACAAACAGCAGAGAGGCTGGGGTAGACAATCCATACCCCCTACATGTGACATCATGGATTGGGGAACAATATAGGCAATCCTATACATTTGTACTTCATTTGTATTTTGCCATATTATACTATATTAGTTTTAGTTGTATTTGTATAGCTAGACTATTAGTTACTTCATATATTGTAGTGTATTAGTCTGATAGTGGAGCTTTTCTCCTCGGGCCTCTGCTGAAAATGGACATGTATCCAGCCAGACTAGCCCGGTTAACAAATGTAAAATAAATAAATAAATAAAAAATAAATAAATCCTTGTATTACCCAGAGAACACTCTCCACCCATGTCTCATACACAAACACACTTGGCTAGGCAACAACCACCATGTTGGTAGTTCCCTGCATATTGTCCACAAATATTAACCATGGTGTGATTGCAGTGGACTACATAGGACATGGACATGGCACCCTGTCCCATCCCTACAGTAGACAAATCTTGCATACAGTGGTCCTTTGCTATGTTCCCCACTGGACGCCTTCAACAACTGTAGAGTCAGCAAATGTAACCCACAAAGGAAATACCATGCCTTATACACATGCCCTGTATGGACAGTTGCCATTGACACCAGTGAATACCTGTATCATGCTGTCAATATAGGTGCAGGGTCAACTTGGTTTCCATTGCCAGTTCTCACCACATGAGGTCAGGAATGGCACAGCTGATAACAACCTGTCTACACAACATGCCCCAGACACCCCAGAACATGCATGTGGGACATGTGCACATCCCAGACAGTGTCCATGCTATGGAATATAGAGCACATACATGGCAAGCATTGCACAGCACTGGCCACCCACAATAGTAACCCAGATGAGTGAATGGTGAATATAATACCCACCTGTGTGGGCCAATCCAGAGACTACACCCCCTGAGCCACACTGCAGACCATTGTCATGTGGCCAGATGCCAAGGTATACCCTTTACCTAGCCTTGTACAGCCTTCTGGCACAGTCAACCACTATACACCTGTGAAGCAATGTACCCATGCATGTCAGTACTGCCAACCTCTGTCTGTGTGTATGTGGAGTATAATGATTTGGACACCATTCACACTCACTACACCTCCCATTGGCCTACTGAAGCATGTCTTCTGATGTCAGACACCTTGACATACCCTTGGCCTATATATCAGCCTGATAACTTCTGTGGTGCATGTGATACCTGCATATTACTGTAGTGTGACAAACTAGTTAGTTAGGAAGTCTAATCCTGACCCTGCCATCTGTGATAATGTATGTGAGTCCCTGAGAGAGTGTGGCTGTGTCATCCTTGACACCTGTTCTTGTGGACAGGCACATGTACTATACCTGCCTTATACCTCCTTTATCACTGTTGCTGATGTTACTCACTGTCAAATATACCTTTGGACAATTCCCCAACATGTAACATCTGTAGCGCATGCAATAACTGCGTAGACATGTGGTAGCACTACATAGTCAGGCAGGGGTTTGAAATCCCATACTTGTAAGTGTGACACAAACATGCTTAGCTTTTACTGTCCTACCCCCTCCCTGTATTACTTTGTCTCTGTCTGTCTCTCTCACTCCCTCTCTGGTGGATGTGGAGAAGTACACCTGCTTTGCTTAGGCAGCAGCTTGTGTTTTGTAAGTGATGCTCATGATCAGCTGATGGCCTATGCACGGATTGCAGTCCCCCACTAGATGATTGCATGTTTAACAGCTGTGGTAACATTCCGATAGCCAATTGCATGGAAACACACTCCTATAACTAGGAGCATCATGTGGGTGTTGGCCCTTTTCATTCACTGTGAGCAGGACTTCATGTCAGTGTTTGGCAAGCAGCATTACAGATGGTAGTGGGATATACCTCTACTAACATACACTGTGGAGATAGGCCAACAAACAGGAGAGGGATGTTCCTGACATGACTACAGAATGTAAGTTTTGCTATTCTGCATTTGAAGTAATGTTGATTTAACAGGGTTTGTGTGGATATGTCTGGTCTGCATGATTTAATACCTATGGCTGGTCTACATGATTTAATACCTGTCATGACAGCGTTATGTGGTTGAGGAAACTCCCACCTGTAGGATTATCTGCAGACTGGCCAGTGTTTGTAGTTTTATGTGTCTTGTGTTACTCACAGATTACCTATCTTAGAACTGCAGAAGCATAGTCTGAGGATTGCAGTCAGAACATGGTGACAGCCATGAGAGTTACTGACTTCATATCCCTCATAGGACATATGTCACAACAAACCCAGTTACAACAGTAAATGTATGAGGTTATCACAGCAACATGTCAATATTGGCCCTGTGTTTGGCCTCCAGCCACAACTCTGTCAACCTTTGTACATAGGCAGACCTATCAGCCATGTGGCACAGGCAGTAACTTTTATACAGACCTGTGACACGTGTTCACCTGTACCCAGGATAGGGCACAGACAAGGTGTCACCACAGTGTCATACCCCTTGTGAGATATGACAGCAGACCATCCTCCTGCTGACACATGGACACCTACAACACAAACAGATAACATTATGGAGACTACAATCACTCAGTGTTAATAAAAGCTATAATGCATCATGGCTGGACAGCTACACTTCCTGACATGTAAGCATTAAACTTTACTGCTGACAACATGTTACACAGCAGTACATTGGTACACCATAGTACAGTCACCATGTGCATCAGAACCATATTAGCCTGTCCCTGCATCAATGTTATGGATGACAGGGATGTGGCATAGGTATCATCATATACACAGGGTGTGTTGTTGGTTTGCCAGAGACCTAGGCTGAGCCATACTTTTGACACCATGTGTGTGAGTGAGGTGTTTTAATTATTGATATGGCCATGGTGATGTGGTGTGTGTAGGTATGGGGTTGTCCTAGCTGTGTTTGTATTGTGTGTGAGTATGCATGCACACAGTTCTTCCATGTGGCTGCCCTATACAGATGTTGTTGGACAGCTGCAGACCATACCTGGCAGGGTGTGCAGTTCACCGCCTCTGGCCATGGACATGGGAACTGTGCCTGCCAGGGGTTCCACGGGCAACTCCAGGTACAAGCCACGGTATGATACTCTCCCCTGATGATGACATATGTCTGCCGGAACCAGGTCCCACTAGTCAGGGCCACGTGCATGTGGTCTGCTGTGGTGTGGACAGCACACCCCCTGCAGTGCTGGGGCTGGTACTGCCACTACAGGAGTGGCTTGATGTCCTTGCACATCTACATCAACCTCCAGCTATTTGTGTTGCTGGCCTACATCCACATTGTCGTCACACCACTCCCACTGCATGCTCAAGCATGTACAATCAACAGTCAATGAGTCCCACCATCTCACCCCACTGTCTATCAATGACCTCTGTATAATAATGGAGGGCACCTGCAAGATCACAGATGTCAGTGACAGCTGAAAGAGTAGCCCTCTGCAGCCTCAGACCCTGTCTGATGTACCGTTCCATGCATGCCTGCACCTCCATGACAGCCTGAAGCATGCATCTGGTGGTACCAGATGTGGCACTTCTGCTAGGGCACGATGACCAACAGCCCTCCAATGAGCACCCATGTACATTTGCCTATGTGGTACCCTGCTGGACATCCGGCTATGGCTGCTGTGTCCAGACACACGTGCCATAGATACCCCACTGTCCTGTGCACTGCCACCAACTGCCAACTGTCCCTCTGCTATGGCCACTGGTGATGGGGTATCTATAGGCACTGTGACTGTGTGCGGAGATGGGGTGGATAACAGGGGGATGTCAAACAATGGTGCAGTTTCAGCCTCTGACAACCCCGCCTGTGCCTCGATACACCTATCATCATTTTCAGTGTCTGTATGGACACCAACATCAGATTGCCTGCAGGAGGGATCCTGACCCACCTCGCCACCTTTGAGGGGAAAACAAGAAACGCACTTTAAGACCTGTATGTCATTGCTTAACAGTACACATACACACACACACACACACACACACACACACACACACACACACACACACACACACACATACACCCTGACATTCCACCATAATACTTACCTGTCCCTGAGTTTAGAGACTGTCCATAGTTTATCTCTTAATTTCCCCATCCTGCATCAGACTTGGAAACTTACAGTCATTAATACCAATCATTAACGTATAATTCTTCTAATTGCTTAGACAAGTGATCACAAAACATGACCTGTTATTCCATTACCTCTTTGACTTGATTGGAGTCGTTTTTTTAAAGACTCACTGTTGTCATCCAGTGTTCGCCCTGGGTTTGTCTAGACATCTTGAGCATGGCCCCTATATGTTAGGGGCTACTACAGTCATTCAATAATGTCATACACTGGAGTGTCATATGTAGCTATTGTTCAGTAGATGCAAGATCAGTTGCTCTATTAACTTATTATGTGGACTACAGTAATATTTGGAAACACTCTCTGGTGTTGTCTAGTAATTCCCCAATGCATCTGTAGTGCTGCATATGTGGGTATTCTTTCACCTTTCTGCTGATTATAATTATAACAGTATCCCTGGTGTCTAGTTTCCCTCCTAATGCATGTTCCATGCTACAGACCTTATTATACTATCAGCTGTCCTGAGATTACATGTCAGACAAGTATTCCTGGTGTCTCATGTGTCTGTCCATGTTCATGTACTGCACGATTTCAAAGGGAAGTCGAGAGGTTTGAACAATCCCACAATCAAACATGTGCATACATGAACACACACACAAACACACACACACCCACACACACACACACACACACACACACACACTCACACACACACACACACACACACACACACACACACACACACACACACACACACACACACACACACACACATCCTACATACATCAACCACCCCTCCACTCCACCAGATTGCACTTACAGACAAAATATCCCCCCCACACACATACACACACTTACAGGTGAGGTTGCACGAAGATATTACAGACAGACCTCGCATTACCCATCTGTCAACATGCATGACACATGGCACTCAACAGCATGCAGTGCAGCTGTAGTCAACCCATGCTAGCAACATTATATATGTGTGTGATGCATGGGTTGTGTTAGTAGGTGATGCCCCTTCCCCTGGAACACACTGCACCCATGTATACAGTATTGCTGTGCACCTGTTCGGCACCCTGGCATGTACTGTGCACCATACCTCACAGGTGTACACACCATTGCTGAATGTGTATTACTGTGTCAGTTATGTCTGCTCTGCTGCTCACAGCCCCTATGTGTTTGTCCGACACATACATGGGATGATATGTGGACAGATGTCATTTGTGAATGCCTGATGTCTGATTTGAAGATCTCATCATCAACGGTGCATGTATGGCCAATATGATACAATTAAACTGACAACCTTCAAACCTTAGCGTGACTACGCAAAGTGTACACACCCTTATTGATATGATGCCCTCTTCCTTGATATGCCATGGGATCACATTACTGCATATGTTAACATTACATGAACATTACATGAATGGTGCATGTATGGCTAATATGATACAATTACACTGACAACCTTCAAACATTACCGTGGCTATGGGAAGTGTGCACACCCTTATTGATATGACACACTTTTCCTTGATATGCCATGGGACCACATTACTGCATATTGGCTAACAAAAGTTTGCAGATGACTGCAAACTAGGAGCCATAATCGAAACTCCTAACGATGTGGACAAACTACAAAAGGGCCTCACTGAGACAGATACCTGGTCTCAAAGCCATGGCCTGAAGCTCAATGCCAAAAAGTGTATTGTCATCCCCTTTGGTAAAAACTCTGTACCCATGAAATACCACATAGCTGGTAGTCTAATGCCAAAAATGTGATAAGAGACCTTGGGACACAGGTGGACAGTAGTCTCTCCTTTGATAATCACATCGCCACAGTGATCAGGAAATCCTTCTACGTGGCTCACCTCATCACAAAAGGATTCTCATCCAGAAAGAGGTCATTGTTCCCCTCTACTCATCACTCAGACCCATTATAGAGTACAATGACCCTTTTGGTATGTACCTCACAAGGCATCTACAACAACTGGAAAGACCACAGAAATACCTCACAAAGAGGATTACTCGCCTCAAACAGATGCCCTATGCAGACTGTCTCAAAAAACTACAGCTTTACTCCATTGCATATCGTCTACTCAGGGGTGATCTCTGCCTAACATACAAAGCTATGTCAAACCCAGAGCTGTTGGACATGCTCCACTTAAAGAAATCCCAATCCCTCCGAGCTACATGCTCTAGGGACCTAAACCTTGTCACCACAATAAACAGAGCATGCTGGAGGGATAGATTCCTGTCCCAGAGACTTCCCATACTCTGGAACAGACTGCCTATCTATGTCAAACATAGCTCCTCATTAGCACTCCAAGAAAAATCTTGATTGGATGGGAAATGGGAAATTCACCCCGGGGATCACTTCTGTGGCTCTGCTCGACAGGGTCACAGGAAAATAATTTTCTTGGGTGGCGAAAGCCAGGGTACATTTTTTTGGCTAGGCTAGGGCCGATAGCCTAGTACCTACCTATAAACCTATGTTAACATTACATATGACCTGTACAATCAAATGCAGTGTCAAACAAATGTGTTAGTTGTGCAGATGCTGATTGAGATGCATACACTTTGCGGGTCCATATCTGTGCTCTCCCTTATTATGATGGTTTGTTGCACCTACTGTTATGTGTACTACAGCAGTCACTATTCCTGGCAGGGGTATACTAGCATGGGCCATCTGCATTTGCCAGTATTTGGTCAGTCTGCCTTACACATGTCCCCAACTCTGCATGATTGCAAGGCCAACTCATATGCACATCCCTTGGAGGTCACACACTGCCATCACTATTGCTGTGGAGTCAGGGTTATGTCTGCCACAGTTCCTGACCCTGACTGTGTGCAGATACAGCCATTCTTAGAATCCTTTGGATCTCTGCTGCAGTGCACTGTTGTGTCATGATGACACCCCCCTTCCAACCCTCAGCCTTTTTGCAGATGCTTGACAACTATGGTGTACACATGTGTGTCATTTTGCAGTGTCCCAAACACTGAACACCATGTGTACCAGCCTAGTCCCAGCTAATGAATTGTGAACATAAAGGTGTAGACTGGCACTGGCAAGATACGGATGGGGATGGTGGGCCTGAGGTGGGATGAGGTGTTGGTTGTGCAGCACATGTATCTTACTTGATACTGTCTGTAGGTTTTCAATGTGGTCTTGGTACACCAGTACACATTGCAACACATGCCTTTTAGGGACCTTTTCTGTTATGCATATGCTACCTGTAGAGATGCCTGGCTGATGTTTCCTGTGGACAACTGTCCCATCTGATTACCCTAACTCATGGGCCACATGTATGCAGAGTCCAGGCAATCGCTGACAAGGGTACTGCACATCTAGTACTTTCTAGACATTCCTGCAACTCCCTCAGTGTTGTGGCATGTTACTAGGCAGCCTGCATGACCGGTTTGTTATGTGACATCATCTGTCTTAAATGGCCATCATTTTATTTTCTACATTAATCCTGTCCCATACATCCTCACCACATACATGACTGTCTGCACTGTTTGCCATGGTATATGCAATGGTGAGGTATGGCTACATGTCCAACTCCTGGGTGCTACCTGTTGGGTATGGGGTACATGCCATGGCATGTAAGATGTGTGCAAGCCACGGCTGCCTCTGTTGCAGGTAAGTGGGCACATTTGATGGCTAAATGTCTTAGACAGCAGATTATTTCTTGGTGTGACATTGGGGACTTGTACTTGCTGGAAGGTCCATTCTCATGAAGAATGCATGCTCTCAGTACCTCAACAGCTTCTTCCATATATTATATTTGGAGTGTGTACACACATATGCTTCCAGTGTTTGTGAAGGTATGTATTCCCCATATTTGCTGTCCTAACATACGATTCCATATTACACACTCATTGCTCATGTTAGGACTACATTGCAGGTTATAAGGGTTGTGGACTGCAGTATTGTGATATGCAGTATTGTTGATCTGTAACTGTTGCCATTGTAATACTGGTATATACACTGTTGTAGCACTGTATAAGTGTGATGTTTCACACATGTCCCAACTGTAGGCCATTTATCCCACCATTATGTTCATCTCTGTGCACACATTTTGCAATGACAGGATGTTAGTTATATTGCAGGAGTCTGACATATCATTCAGATACACCGTCATGGTGACCACTGTGATGCAGTGCAGTTAACAGCAACAATACATGAACATATACAGCATGCATTATGGCTAGGTGTGTTAAATGTGTGCATGGAATATATCATGGCCATGACATGACCAGTGTATTGGCAAACCTGAACAAACATCATACTCACCAGCTAAAGGCTGCTGCCCTGGAGGTATACCAGAGGAACCTACATAAATATGTGAGGGATGTGATGTCAGAAGCCACAGCTGTGGCATTGGTACAGGGTGGGTGCAAGCATTACAGTACATCAATAGTACAAGCCCACAATACTACAGATTATGCACATCTGTTTATTACTACTACACAGCAAGAGACTATATATATTTCATCTCACATATGCATGATCTAACTGTACAGATGTGGATGGATATGCAACAGTGGTCTACTGATGTGCCCTATGGCCTTACCTGTATGCTCCTCTGCCATTGTGTGGGTAGCACCCACCTTCACTATGCTCTCCGCCAGGTGTTGTGTGTGTGTGGGTGGGCAGGTGCCCCGAGGCTGGCAAGGAGCTCCTCAACATGTGTGTGGGGGGGCTGGATGGCATGACCCCCCCATTACAAGCTGGTCCCCTCTGACTGCAGCAGCACGCTAATGGGCATGGTGAAGTAGATCGGTGCATCATTGTAAGACTTGCTCATAACTTCGGTTATGCAGGCTGACATCATTTACCATGTGGACAAGATTGTTCCACAGGGTGGTCTGCTCCTGCAGATCATGGGCTGTTTGGCTGAACAGCATGTGGTAGTGCTGCACCAGGTGTGAGATGATGACATCATTCTCCTCCGCTGTATAAATGGGCAAGTGCTCCCTCGACATATTGCATGAAAAACATAAAGATGGAAACAGGTCTGAGGACTTCATACTGCAAGGTTATCATAGTTGCTAATAGACATCTCTGTCACCCCCCACCATATCTGCAACAACAATCTGATCACACAACTCAACAGGTATGTCTACAGAATACCTACCATTGGGACATATATCGTATTGTACAACACTTTGTGCTATGTGTTTGTAGTCATGTTCCCTGTGAGGACACTATCATTGGTGGCTTGTTACAGAAAATGTCACCTGCATGCCATTGTAAGGGCCACTATGGTTCCATATATGCATGTGTTCTGTTTGCTATGTGACTGCTGCACATCTGTTGTTTTATGTTAGGGATATCTAGGCATACTGTTGGACATGATTCGGGAATGTGTGGACTATTACTACCCACATATATTCTATAACAGTGACACAATAGCATGTTTGGGGAACAGTTGCCAGCAGAACCACCTCTCCCACCTCATCTGGGCTTGTTACCATGCGACATCACATGTAGTACCCACCCTGGGGCCTCCTCATCTACTGGTCTTGCACTACCTTCAGGTGGAACCACCTCAGGGGATGGTGTTCAGCCCCCCTGGGAGCACACACAGACAGGATCCTGTCACCCAAAGTCTGGTCTGGTGCATAGGGAGCTCCACAAAGACTTGGGGGATGTGCTACAGCACCTTGAGGCCCTCAGCACACACTCACAAGGTCTGCATGCTTCTCCTGCTCACCCCCCAGCTCAGGCACCTTCAGGGCTATGAAGCTGATGTTGTGACTGCCCATGGGTGGGGACCTTGGTCCCATTGTTTCCATATGGGGGCTCATGGGCTTCCACATCGCAGATGACATTCCCCATCCAGGGAGGTTCCCCACCACGTGTGTCATATACCGCCCCTGTATGCTATCTTCTCTAACTTGCAACCCAGCCTACCTCCACAAATATACCTGCTATCCTTCCGCAAATTACCAATCCCACCTTCATAAACAAAGGCAATGTGTTCCCAACATGGAGTTCACACCTGACATAATATATGTGTGTATTGATATGTGTGATGTTCCCTCACACATACCATGCAGCACTGTCATTCAACAGTAGGGGACATGTATTTATATACATATGTGTGCGTGTGTTTGTATATATGTAGACATACACATATATATTTCTAGATATGTGTAGATATATATTATGAGTTGTATATATATATATATATATATATATATATATATATATATATAAAATCCTTTTACTACATCAAATTTACATTTCAACAAAATGTAAATTTGCGAGTGCACTTTCGTGTGAAGATAAAAAAAAAAAACAAAAAAAAAGGAAATAAAAACTTGCATTTTGCATTTAACCTTAGTTGTACATCAACGTTTAGTATTGATGTACAAGTAAGCAAGCTAGTGCTGAGATCGTGGTACAGTGGAGATAAGGGAATATTCCCTTTTCCCCACTGTAGTGCAATCTTGGAGTGAGAATATTAAAGTAGGGGGGTTGTGGGGGGTGCAGGGCGGCTTGCCCCCTGCAAAAGATGTTTTTTTTGTGTGTGGTTTTTTTTTGTTTAGCCAATCCGGCAACTATACTTCAGCGAAAGTGCAGTTTCGTTGAAGTGCACTTTCGCTGAAGTGGGACTCTACTTTTATAGGTTCATAGGTTCATAGGTTCATACTAGGCTATCTGCCCTAGGGCATTTATAAGCCTAGCCAGAGTGTGTTTGGCTTTCGCCACCCATTTTAAATTAATTTTGCTATGCCCTTTTTCGAGGTTAGTATACTGTGCCTCTGTCTAACAGTGACACAGAAGTGATACCCGGGGTAAACCTACTATCTCCCATCCACTCATCAAGATTCCTCTTGAAGAGAGTCAATGAGGACTCTGCCTAACCTGGACTGGGATTTTATTCCAGAGTGAAGAGCCTCTGGGTTATGAATCTGTCCCTCCAGCATGTCCTATTTATTTCAGTGCTGAGGTTCAAGTCTCTCGAGCGTGGCTCGATGGGATTTGGATTTTCTGAGGAGCAGCATGTCCATTAATTCCGGGTTGGACATGGCTTTATACGTCAAGCACAGATCGCCTCTGAGCAGGCGGTATGCCACTGAGTAGAGCTGGAGTTTCTTTAACCGGGCAGCATATGACATCTGTTTGAGCCCTTTGATCCTCTTGGTGAGGTACTTTTGGGGTCTTTCCAGTTGCTGCAGGTGTCTGGTAAGGTACATCCCAAAAGGGGCATTGTACTCAGTTATGGGCCTGATGAGGGATGAGTAAAGAGGCACGATGACCTCCCCTGATCTAGATGTGAATCCCTTCATGATTAGGTGGGCTATATTAATGTTTTTCTAACCACTTTGGCCACATGGTTGTCAAATGAGAGATTGCTATCAACTTGGGTCCCCAGGTCCCTAATTACTTCTTCTGTACTTAATGGATTACCAGCTATGTGGTAATTTGTGGGCACTTTGTTTTTGCGAAAGGGGATGACTATACACTTCTTGGCGTTTAGCTTGAGGCCATGGCTCTGGCACCAGTTGTCTGTTTCTATGAGGCCCTTTTGGAGGATGCTTGTGTCGCCTGGAGAGTCGATTATAGCACCCAGTTTGCAGTCATCTGCGAACTTGGTCAGCCACAGTCCTTCCGTGTTGGCCTGTACCTCCAAGAAATATATACCGAACAGGAGAGGTCCCAGGACTGAGCCTTGTAGTACGCCACTTGTAACTGGTTTGGAGTCTGACATGGCTCCAGCAATTCTAACCATGTGGGTTCTGTCCTTGAGCCAGTTTGCAACCCATCTAGTGACATAGGGGTTTATATTTAAGCTGGTGAGCTTATCTATAATGCCAGTGGGGTATTGTATCGAAGGCTTTTGCGAGGTCCAGGTAGGCTGTGGACCACCTTCCCCTCCAATGGCCTTGGTAACTGTTTCAAAGAAATCGACCAGGTTTAAGAGGCAGGATCTGCCCTTAACAAAGCCGAACTGGGTAGGATCCAGTGTCTGTAGGTCCCCAATATCTTTTTTATGAGGTCTATGATGATCCTTTCCATAGCTTTGCAGACCAAGCTATTCAGGCTTATGGGGCGATAGTTTCCAGGATCCGTTGAGGCACCACCTTTGTGGAGAGGGACCACTGTTGCTGTCGCCACTCTTTGGGTACATATCCTGTGGTAAGGCTGAGATTGAACAGTAGTTTTATGTTTGGGTTTAGCTCTTCTTGGAGTTCATGTAGGGGAGCCGGGACACCATCGGTCCCATTGATGCTGTGTTTTTGCTTTGGAGAGGCGGCTCTTACCTGAGCATCTGAGATGTCAGGGGCAGCACTCTGCTGGGATAGATATTTGCCCTTTGGTGGGGAGGGGGAGTTTGCACTGAACCTGTCAGCTAGGATGTTGGCAATGTCTGTGGGTTCGGTGTATTTTTGTCATTTTGGACCAATTCTGAGCATATCTGGGAATTCCCACCCAGGTTCCTAACATAACTAAAGAAAGCCTTGTGATTATCCTAGTGTCCTGTAATTTTTCTCGAAGCTGGCCTTAGATGATTTTATGAGTGCCCGTAGTTTTTGCTAACACTGATCAGAGATGCCTTCCTTTTTGGGATTTTGCTCTATCATGTAGTAGCTTCCTCCTTCTATTGTATAATTTGTTTATGGCTGGGGTCCACCAGACAGGACGTCTGCCTTTGGAGGATTGGGTCTTGGTTTTGTTTGGGATTGCATGATCCATGCATTCCTGAAGGTGTTCATAGAATCGTTTATAAAGGATTCTGCGGTCTGGGCCATATTTTCCACAGGCCCGGGGCTTTGAAGGATTCCACCTCGGTTTTGAGTGTGAAATTTGCTT